>NC_066519.1:19733309-19803309 GCF_024679095.1 Eriocheir sinensis
TGTAAATAATGAAGAGCACTGGGCCAAGGACCGAGCCCTGAGGGACGCCACTAGTGACAGGCGCCCACTCTGAGTTAAATCCGTCAATCACTACTCTTTGTTGTCTGTTGCTCAACCAATTCGCGATCCATTGGTTTACTTGACCGTCAATACCTATTTGCTTTAATTTGTAAAGTAATTTATGATGCGGGACTTTATCAAACGCTTTCTGAAATCAAGATAGACTACGTCCAGTGATTTGGTTACGTCATAAACAGTGAAGAGGTCGTTATAAAAGGTTAATAGGTTTGATAGGCAGGATCTTTTGTTTCGGAAGCCATGTTGCGAGTCCCCAATCAATGAGTGGCTTTCAAGGTAACTCACAATTTTGTCTCTAATTATGCCCTCAAGTAGCTTACCTACAACCGAAGTTAGACTAATGGGCCTGTAATTACCTGGTACTTTTTGTCTCCTTTCTTGAAAATCGGTGTCACGTTAGCCTTTTTCCAATCTGAAGGATGATGCCTTGTCGCAAGGACATATTGAATACGGTTGTGAGGGAGGAGAGTATTTCGCTCTTCGTTTCTTTCAGCAGAGTTGGATATACTTTGTCAGGTCCAGGACTTTATTTGTTTTAAGTGAATGGAGAGCTTTAAGGACTTCAACGGTTGTTATTTCAAAATTAGGCAATGCATGCTCGAGATTTACAATAGTACTGGTGTTGGTGGTAGCGAGAGGAAGACTGTTAGTATTAAACACCGAGGAAAAGTAATTGTTTAAGAGGTTTGCAATGTGTTGGCTGTCAGTCACTAGTGCACCGTCGCTGTTTGTTAAAGGTCCAATACCACTTTTGATCGCCTTTCTGTTGTTTATGTAACTGAAGAAAGATTTCGGATTATTTTACAGTTGGCTGCAATATTTTCTTCATGTCTACGCTTTGCCTGACCTACTAGTCTTTTTACTCGTCGCCTGGCATCATTATAGAGTCTAATGTTCTCAGGCGTGCTTTGTTCTTTCTTTAACCTGTAAAACAATTTTCTCTCATTGACTGATTGTTTAATTTCGCTATTAAACCACGGTGGGCTTTATTAGTGTTAATTCGCTTCTCGCACAAGGGGACGAATGTGTTCTGCTGAGTGAGTAAGTGATTTTTAAGGCTTAGCCAGGCTTCCTCTACGTTGCCGTCATCTGATAGGTGTATTTCTGTTAGTTTTTGTCGGATTTCTACGAAGTTAGCTCTTTTGAAATTGGGCACCTTTACTTTATTTTCAGTCACTGATGATTGAGCTTTAATGTCGACGCGCACTAATTTATGATCGCAAGAACCGAGGTGTTCTCCTACCGTGACACTACTGACTAGGTTATCTTGGGTCGTTATAACAAGGTCGAGTATATTATTTTGTCGAGTTGGCTCAGAAACCATTTGGCTTAGATAATTTTCTTCTAGAAATTCGATCATTCTATGTGACTCGCCTTCTGTGCCTGACAGTGTCGCCCAGTCGATATGGGGGAGGTTAAAGTCTCCTAATATCAGTGAGTCGCTGTTATTAAGTGACTGCCTTAAGACGCTGTACATTTCAAGGTCGTCATCGAGTGATTGCCCGGGAGGTCTGTAGGTGACAGATATATTTAAATTGACTTTTGCAGAGAGAGAGAGAGAGGCAGGCACAGCTGTCTTTGTCAAGTTCTTATCCACTTAAAACAGCATGCAAGGACAGACGCCATTAGTCCTGCCTATTACCCCTTACCTTGGTCCCTCTCCCCTTCCCCTCTCCCCTTCCCTTTCTTTCCTTCTCTCTTTTTCTTCCCTTTATCACCATCCCTCTATTCCTCTCTTCTTACTATTATTTTCCCTTCCTTTATATCTTCCTCCCTTACCTTCACCCTTTTCTTCCCTCCTGCCTTTTCCTCATCCTCCCTTTTTTTTTCTTAATTTCTCCCCTTCCCTTCCTTCCTTACCTAATACTCCTTATCTTCCTCCCCTCACCGTTACCTCGTTCCCCTTTCCTCTCTTTCCAATCTTCCCTTTACATTTTCCTCTATACTTCTTGTCTCCCTCCCTCCCTACTTCCCCATTCCCCTTCCTTGATCATTCCTTGCTTCCTCTTACCCATTACTCTACCCCTCACCTCTTCCTTGCTCCCACTGCCCTTTCCCTTCCCTCTTTCCTTACCTATTATGGGAACTCTAAAGCCAGGGAGTTTGGAAAGGCAGTAATAGAAAACACGAAGGTAAATAAGGAAGTGGGGACGAAAGCAACGACTGGGGAGATCAGTGAGTCGGGAAAAAAGGGAAGAGTAGGGACAGAGAAGGAAAATTATCAAGTAGGAGTGACGCAACGGTTAAACAGGCCAGTGAACCAGGAAAGGAATTAAAAGACAGGAAAACGAAAATAAATGGGGGAAGAAAAACAAGATAGGGGATCACAGGAAAGGATGTGAAAAGGAAAAGAAGGAACAAGGAAGGAAAATGATCAAGTATGAGTGACGCAACGATTAAACAGGCCAGTGAACTAGGAAAGGAATTAAAAGACAGGAAAACGAAAATAAATAGGGGAAAAAAAGATTAAGCAAGATAGGGGATCAGAGGAAAGGATGTGAAAAGGAAAAGAAGGAACAAAGAAGGAAAATGATCAAGTAGGAGTGACGCAACGATTAAACAGACCAGTGAACCAGGAAAGGAATTAAAAGACAGGAAAACGGAGATAAATAGGGGAAAAAAAGATTAAGCAAGATAGGGGATCAGAGGAAAGGATGTGAAAAGGAAAAGAAGGAACAAGGAAGGAAAATTATTAAGCAGGAATGACGAAACGGTTAAACAGGCCAGTGAACCAGGAAAGGAATTAAAAGACAGGAAAACGAAAATAAATAGGGAAAAAAAAGATTAAGCAAGATAGGGGATCAGAGGAAAGGATGTGAAAAGGAAAAGAAGGAACAAAGAAGGAAAATGATCAAGTAGGAGTGACGAAACGATTAAACAGACCAGTGAACCAGGAAAGGAATTAAAAGACAGGAAAACGGAAATAAATAGGGAAAAAAAAGATTAAGCAAGATAGGGGATCAGAGGAAAGGATGTGAAAAGGAAAAGAAGGGACAAGGAAGGAAAATTATAAAGCAGGAATGACGAAACGGTTAAACAGGCCAGTGAACCAGGAAAGGAATTAAAAGACAGGAAAACGAAAATAAATAGGGAGAGAAAGGATGTGAAAAGGAAAAGGAGGAAATAGGAATAACAGCGTGACTAAGCAGGCCAGTGAATAAGAGGGAAGTTAGGAAAATAGGGAAGAAGGAAAGGGAAAATGATAAAAAGTCTACTGAATCAGAGAGAGAGAGAGAGAGAGAGAGAGAGAGAGAGAAGAGAGAGAGAGAGAGAGAGAGAGAGAGAGAGAGAGAGAGAGAGAGAGAGAGAGAGAGAGAGAGAGAGAGAGAGAGAGAGAGAGAGAGAGAGAGAGAGAATCAGACGTAAACAAGACTGACACATCGATTAAGCAGGCCAATGACTCACAACGCAAATAAGTCTAATATATAAAAAAAAAACCAGGTGCTTGCTTGCTGGTCTTGAGTGTCAGGTGACCGCTTTATCCTGGCAGGCGCGATAGGCAGCGTGTGACAGTGATGGCCCCAGTGCTCCCCCTCCGTAACCCCGCCCACCTCCCCCCCACGCCTCCATTAGCTCGAGAAATATCCCTTGATTCATTTCCTTCTTTTAATCTCTCCTACCGTCTCCTTACCCATTAACCCTTTCCCCTTGCCTTCCTTACCCACTCCTTGCTTCATTTCCTTCTTTTAATATATCCCCTACCTTCTTACCCATCGAGCCTTTCCCCCTTGCCTTCCTTACCTCCTCCTTGCTTCATTTCCTTCTTTTAATCTCTCCTACCGTCTCCTTACCCATTAACCCTTTCCCCTTGCCTTCCTGACCCCCTCCTTGCTGCATTCCCCTTCCCTTACTCCCTCTCTCCCTCTTTCCCTCTCCTTTCCTTTCCCCCCTCCTCCTTCCTCTATTTCCCTTTCCTTTCCTCTCCCCCTCCTCCCCCACGCTCAATTTACCTCTCCTTTCCTCCCACCTCACCCCCCGCCACCTCCTCGCCGCTCCCCCTTAGCCCGAGAAACGCGTCAAGAGAACTCATTAGCGCTCAAGATCGACGTCAGAGGTGGCCAGAGAGCGTCAGGATGCACGTCAGCGCGTCAGGACTTCATTTTTTGTGTGGGTGGGCGTCAAGAGTACAAATTGTCACTTTTTTTGGGAGGGAAGATTGTGACTTATTTTTTGGGGTGTCATTTTTTTGGGGGGGGTAGTTTATGGGGGTGTCAGGTTTGTTTGATGGGGGAGGGAGATGGTTATTTTTTGGGGGGGTCGTCATCGCTTTTTTTTTAATGGGGGGAGGGGTCACTTTTTTATTTTTTCGAGGAGGAAGAGATCGTCAGTTTTGAGGTGTTTGATATTGCAAGTACAAAATAATGATACTTTTTTTTTTTCAGTAGTTACCTTGTGTGTAATTTATATAACACGAAATTATGTGAAAAGTCATATACTCCTCCTCCTCCTCTTCCTCCTTCTCCTACTACTACTACTACAACTACTACTACTACCATCATCACCACCACCACCACCACCACTGATAGTAATAGTAACGACAAGTCAAACAAACAAACAAACAAACAAAAAAACATAGCTTGACATTTGACAGATCGAGGCAAAACAGGTGCAACAGGTGTGCTTGAGGAGGAGGAGGAGGAGGAGGAGGAGGAGAGGAAATGATGTGTGGGCGTGGGCGTGGGCGTGCAGCGGTTGATTGTACCTTGTTGGGCACACAGGGAAGAAGAGGAGGAGGAGGAGGAGGAGGAGGAGGAGGAGGGAGAGGAGGGAGAGAGGGAGAGGGAGGGAGAGAGGGAGAGGGAAGCAGGTGGGCGACTCCTCTTGATTAGCTCTCCCAGGCACGTCACTCTCCCTCCCTCCCTCCCTCCCTCCCTTATTCCTCTCCCTTCCCTCTCTTCCTTCTCTACTTCATATTGTTCCACTTTCGCTTCTTCATTTCTCTTCCTTTCTCTTTTAATTTTTTCCCTCCTTTTCTACTTTATTTTTCTACCCCTTTCGCTTCTTCATTTCTCCTCCTTTCTCTTTTATTTTTTTCTGTCCTTTTCTGCTTTATTTTTCTACCCTTTCTCTTCTTCATTCCATCTCTCATTTCTCATTTTCCTCCTTGTTTTCTTCTGTTCTCCTTTCTCTCTTTTACCCTCTCTTCGTCTCCCCGATGCTCCTCCTTCCCTCTCCTTTCTCTCTTGTCCTTCTCTGCTACATATTTCTCTTCTTTCTCCTCTTCGTTTCTCTTCCTTTTCTCGTTTACCTCTTTGTTTTCTTCCCTTCCCTTCGTTTTCTCTCATTTCTCTCTTTACCCTTTCATCCTCCACGATGCCCCCTTTCTCTTCCTCCTTTCAAACAAGCAAAGGCCATTCATTAACTTCATAAAGATTTAAATCCTCTTGGCATCATATAATAGAGCTAAATCGTACCTTCAATAGTGCCTTCGTTCAATTCTTTATTTTCTGTCGAGCGAAGGCCAATCGGGTGACTTTACATGGGGTTGGATTCTTCTGGCGTCGCGTAAGAGGATTGGATCGTATTCTTAATAGTGTTTACGTCGCCCGTCAGTCTGCAGGCGGCGCGGTCATGGATAGAAATGGCGTTATCCGTAATGGGAGGTGTGCTCTGTGCGCTGTGACACGGGCAAGGGGCCAGACAGCACCAGGGAGCCAAGGGGGGGGGGTGCTAGAGGGGTGCCAGAGGGGTGCCAGGGAGGGGGGGGCGTGGCATTGTAGCTTGGCACTGTGTCGGTCTCTCAGTGTGTGCCGCCCTGAGCGAGTGCCGAGTCTTAGAGGGCAGCGGGGCGGGACTTGCCTACCTCCTTCGGTGCCTTCGTCGGGTCTGCAGGCAAGGACAGGCGGGGCAGAGGAGGGATAGGCCGTGGGGGTGTGCCGTGTCCAGTTGTCAACCCCGGCCGCTGTATCTGCACGGGGCGGGGCGGGGTGGGGTGGGGCTCTGGGGGTTAGTGAGGGAGTGACTGCTGTGTCCTTGTGACGGCCTTCTGCAGCGTGGTAGTGGGTTGGCGGCGCCCGTTCGAGTCCCCGCTGAGGCTCCTGAGGGCAGCATGGGCGTAGCGGACGTACAGCCTCCCCGCCATGTTCACCTTCGCCGCCGCTATCCTGCCTGTAGTACGTGTCACCTTCACTCACTGCCTTCACTGTCCATACCGGGTCATGTTGATATCGTGTCACAGTCCCGTACTTGTGTTAGGGACTCAGATCAGTGACTTAATTAGGTTGACTCGCTCCCTGTATCCCTCTCTTCCTCTTTCCCTTTGTATCTCACTCCTCGTCTCATTCGTTTCATCGTAACTGCCTTAACTGTCACTGTTAATACCGAGTCATGTTGATATCGTGTCACAGTCCCGTACTTGTGTTAGGGACTCAGATCAGTGCCTTAATTGAGGATGACTCGCCCCTGTATCCCTCTCTTCCTCTTTCCCTTTGTATCTCGCCCCTCGTGTCATTCGTCTCTCGTAACTGCCATTACTGTCACTGTTGATACCGAGTCGTGTTGATATCGTGTCACTGACCTCCACTTCTTTTAGAGACTCGAATCAGTGCTTTAAGATTGGATCCCGTCCCTGTGTCTCTCTCTTTCCCTTCCCCTCGTCTCGTCGTCACTGCGAATATTGTCACTTTAATACTGTCACTGTTAAGAATGAGTCACTGCCCCTCATTCATGTTTTAATTACAGTGAGCTCCTCGCCTGTGGGTTATCAATCGCCCCTCTCTCTCCCCCTTTTCGCCTTATCGTCACTGCCTACATTTCGTACCTAGTTAAGGGGCTATTACACTGGGCAAATTTTCCGTGGATCTTCAGTCAAACCACGATTTCCGCTGGCGTGGTTCTCATATTTCCGTGGTTTTCTGGCGGGTCCACAACATTCCAAAGCTACGGTAGATTTCACAGAAGGACGACGGTATTACTCACCATCATCATCAGCAGCAATAACAAGAAACAAATGAGAACCACGATTTCCGCTGGCGTGGTTCTCTTATTTCCGTGGTTTTCTGGCGGGTCCACAACATTCCAAAGCTACGGTAGATTTCACAGAAGGACGACGGTATTACTCACCATCGTCATCAGCAGCAATAACAAGAAACAAATGAGAACCACGCTAGCGGAAATCGTGGTTTGACTGAAGATCCACGGAAAATTTGCCCCTTAACCTTTCTACCGTGTCAATGTTCTTATGTAGACACTGTTCTCGTTTAAGGACACTCCCCAACTCCCCGGGTATTCCTCCTCCCCACAACCCCCATTCTCTCTCTTGTCCATCTAGTAGCTTCTCTCTCTTCCCTGCCTACTCTTCTCAAGGACAGCGTTGTGTGCCCTCGAGTTACCTAGCCCTTGAATCTGTTTTTCCTCCTCTCTCTGGTAATTGTTTCGTCCTTGCTGGTTCACTGTTTTAGCCCAAGGACTGACCTCCCACTGTCCCTCGCTGGTCTGAAGTCCACTGCCCTGCCCGGCGCCTGTTGTATACCTCACCTCTCCCTGTCTTCTCTCTCCCTCTCTCCCGTGTCTTTCTTCTTCGTTTACTTTTAACAATCGTAAGTCCACTGCCGGGCAACTGTTTAACCTCACCGCTTTTCTCTCTCATTTTGGTCAGTATCTCCCATGTCTTTCCTCCTCTTGTCCCTTATGGTAACAGGCTTAAGTTTACTAGACCTTACCAGACCCTTTTCTCTCAGTTTGGGTCATTTCGTCCTTGTCTTTCCCTCTCTTCGTCCCTCTGTTAATAAGTATACGGTCTTTCTTTCTGTATTAATCCTTTTGCCCTTGTCTTACTTCCTCTTCTCTATAGTAAAAAAATAAAACTCGTATCTCTTTCTCTCAGTCCTCTTCATTTATCTCTTGTTTGTTCTCCTCTTCGTGTCTACAGTAACAGTTTCAAGTCTTTTCTCTCTTCCTCTCTCAGTCCTCTCCATTTCTCCCTTGTCCTTCCTCCTCTTGGTCTCATAGTAACAGTTTCAAATTCTCTCTTCCTCTCTCAGTCTTGCGTCCATCTCGTTCATGTATTTCCTCTCGTCTCTAGTCGCAGTTTCTTATTGCTAGTTCACTTTTATCTCTGGGAGCTGGCCGTCTCTTACCCACTACTCATGCGGCGACCCAAACCCACGTACTCACGCTTAGTAACAAGGTACACATTGAGGGGGTTGTGTGGAGGTGAGGTTACAGAGGCATGAGGGCGAGGTATAAGGTATTGTGGGAGGTAAAGAGATGAGAGAAGGGTGAAAGGAGGTAGAGAGAGATCAAGGGAAGGGAGAAAAGTAAAAAAGGAAAGTAAGGGCGATGATATTGTGGAGTAAGGAGATGAGAAAGGGTGAACAGGATTTGCTTAAAGAGAAAAGGGGAAAAGAGAGAAAAAGAGAACAGAGAAAAGACATGTAAAGGATAATAAAAAGAAGGTCAAGAAAAGGGATAAAGGCTGAGATGCTGGAAATAAGGTTAGGATAGAAGTTAAATGTTATAATAATAGGTATCTTGAGGGAAAGGGAAAGAGGAAGGAAAATGGGCTATGAAAAGGGTTGAATCGTATGTTGAAGGCAAAGAAAAGGGGAGAAAGGGATGAAGGGGCTGGAAAAACGGGTTCAGATAGGTTTAAATGCCTTGTTAATGGGTTTGTCGAGAGAGAGAGAGAGAGAGAGAGAGAGAGAGAGAGAGAGAGAGAGAGAGAGAGAGAGAAGGGAGGTATATTTTTAACCCGGAGCGCAGTGTCAGGGAGAGAAAATGAATGAGAGGAAGAAAATGTGAACTGAGTTGCTCCATTTTTTTTGTCCTACTCGTGGTAAAAATAAAGTTGAGTGTGATAAAATAAAACTATATGTAGATGAAAATAAAGTCACGGGAAGCGAAAATATAAAGACAATTGTAAACGAAAAAAATGTTAGTGAAAGTTAAGCTATTTGTGGTTGTGGAATTTGAGTTAGTGTAGTAGAAATGAAGTGACGGGAAATTAGTACTGTTGAGTTTAGTGGAAGTAGAGGAACCTTAAGCCTTGAAAGTCACTCTATAATCGCTTAAACTCTCTCTCTCTCTCTCTCTCTCTCTCTCTCTCTCTCTCTCTCTCTCTCTCGCAACAAACATCACCACCACCTTCACCACCAACAACAACAACAACAACAATACCACCACCACCACCAAAACCACCACCACCACCACCACCACCAAAACCACCACCACCAAAACCACCACCACCACCACCACCAAAACCACCACCACCACCACACCACAACCACCACCACCAACAACAACAGCAGCAAACACCACCATAACTAATTTACAACAACAAGCAGCTTTCTCAGGAGGTTCACGTTATGGGGACAGAGGTCAGAATTAATAAAGGTTTCAGATATCACGAGCGGGTCAGGATTATGGAAGGCTATATGCGCTAAAGTTAAGATTCACAAAAGTTACTGGCGCGACAAAGAGATATTAAGCTCACGTACACACAGATAAAATTAAGAATGTTACTGGTATCCGAAAGACTTAGATTAATAGAAGGTTACATGCATAGGGATAAGATTGAGATACCTTACTCCTACTACAAAGAGATTTAGAGAAAGTAGAAGTTAAAGTTTACAAAGCTTATAGGAATTACAAAGACTCAATAGAAGTTTATATTATGCACAGAAAGAAGGTTTACCAGTATTACAAAGGCTTAGAGATATAGAAGCTTACGTATACATAGAGGCTAAAGTTCTCAACAGGTTCATAATACATACATACATACATACATACATACATACATACAGCCAATAGACGGTTTACCAGTATTACAAAGGCTTAGAAATATAAAAGCTTACGTATACATAGAGACAAAAGTTATCAACAGGTCCATCCATCCATCCATCCATCCATCCATCCATACATACATACATACATACCACCAAGAGCGTTCTGTTGATTATTTATGGACACAGGAAATGAGGAGGGAAGGAAGGAAGGAAGGAAGGCAGGAGGAGGAACGCGACTCGGACTATAAATAACACACACACACACACACACACACACACACACACGACGTTGGGCAATACCTTAATGTTTACAGGGACACGCTATCCTACCCAATGAGAGAGAGAGAGAGAGAGAGAGAGAGAGTTAGTTTGTGTGTGTGTGTGTTCCTGTGTGTGTTCGTCCTCCAGAGCTCACCCTTCACCCTGGCTCACCCTCAGCTACTCTCCTTCGAGGGTGATGTGGCCGGCGACACCCACGCCCTCAGGGTAAGGGGGGGGATGAAGGGGTGTGTGATGTCACCCTTAACACTTAAAGTCACTCTAGACGTCTAGCCCTTTATCTCACCCTAGAAGTCACCCTAAAAATCACTAGACGCCCTTTAAATCACCCTAGAAACGCCTGAAACTCACCCTAAACGCCCTGAGCTCTCGTTTTGTCGCCCTGAGATAAGTGTGTCACCCTTTTTAAGTCTTTATCACCCTAGAAATTTATTATATTTACCCTCATCACCCTTAGCGTTTGTATTGTCGCCCTGAGAGAAGAATTTGTCACCCTTTCTAGTGGTATAGTCACCCTTTAAAGTTATGTCAGTCACCCCAAGCTTACATTTCACCCTTAAAGTAACCTTGAGGCATATAGATTCACCCTTTCGTGTCTTACTTAACTTTGTGTGTTATTTTTAAACGTTTTTTGGGGTTTTCTCATCTTAAGAAACGTTTATGATTTGTTATTTTTTCTGTTGTTTTATTTGTGTTGTTATTATCGTTGTTTTTTTGGGCGTCTATAGAAAATGTTTGCTTATTTACGTGATAAAAACAATGTGTGTGTGTGTGTGTGTGTGTGTGTGTGTCATCGCTTAGGCAGGCGTGTAATTCGCTTTGTTTTTGTATCAGGAAGAGCCATATATTTCTCTCTCTCTCTCTCTCTCTCTCTCTCTCTCTCTCTCTCTCTCTCTCTCTCTCTCTCTCTCTCTCTCTCTCTCTCTCTCTCTCTCTCTCTTTTTTCTGAGTCACCACCTTCATACCTGCCAACTCTCCTCCTCCTCCTCCTCCGCCTTGTACTTTATGCGTCTTCTCTCCTTGCTTACACCCGACTTAGCTTTTCTTATCTTATTTTCTTTCACGCTCATGTTTAGCTTATTTTCATTTCGTGTTTTTTTATATTTTTAAGACGAGAAAACGTTCGTGGCATAATAATTTCTCTCCCGTCGTGTAAATTTGCTGGGTTTCCGTGTGTGTGTGTGTGTGTGTGTGTGTGTGTGTGTGTGTGTACATTGATATTACACACACACACACACACACACACACACACACACACACACACACACACACACACACACACACACAGATGCACATGGACCCACATAAACTACATTGTAAAGTATAATTGTGTTTGTTCGTGTGTTTGTTTTCCGTTCAAGGACTCCAAACTTACTGTATTTCCTGCCTCGCCCATATGTGTGTGTGTGTGTGTGTGTGTGTGTGTGTGTGTGTGTTGCGCTGGATAAAAACAAACAAACAGGAGCATTTTGTTCTATCGTGAAGTGAAACAAGCGAATGTGTTGCATGTGTTGGTGCATTGTGGGTCCGCTAATGTTGCTGTGTTGCACGAATATTGCAAAGAACACTCACTCTCTCCTCCTCCTCCTCCTCCTCCTCCTCCTCCTCCACTTTCTCCTCCTTCTCCCCCTCTATCTTTTGCAACAATTAACACAATCTTTTATGCTTACCCTAACCTGCATTCATACATTTTTTCTTCCTTAGTCTTGTTTCCTGGTAATAATTAGTGTATGTATATAATTATTTTCTTCATTTACTTGATATTCCTTGGTGATCAGTAAATTCTGTTGTTGGTTTCAGCAATACTTGCCTCAGTGAGTCACTTTCTTTTCTTGCTTTGCCCGTCAGTAATTTTCTCTCCTTTGCCAAGTATTCTCTGGTTCACTCAGTCAATGTAATGTTGATTTGAGGTATTGGCTTAATGGAGCACCTTTTCCACCTCTTGGCTTTTGCTGTCAGTAATGAGTATCAGTTGAGGGTTGTTTACTGGTGTGTAGTCTGCCCGGCTGTGCCCGAGGCGCGGGGCGGCGCGGGGCAGGTCCAGGGCAGGGCACTGACCTCCTCCACCCCGCAGCTGGATGACCTGAGCTCCGACAGTGACGACGAATACTTCGATGTTGTGCCCTTGCCGGGTCTGCGGCCCCCGCCACTCGCCCCCTCCCTCCCGTCCCCACAGCAGAGGCGGCTCTCTCCCCCCCGCAATCCCCCCGCCCACAGCAGGAGTCTCCCCGCCGTGAACAAGGGGCCTCCGAAGAAAGCCATGGGGAATGTCGTGGCCCCCGCCGAGGCACCTACTCCCCAGGGGGCAGAGAAGCCACCCGGGGCGCCCACACAGGGCGGGGACACATCTCCCGCAGCACCCCAGCAAGCCTCAGCACCCCCTACCCTGAAGACCGCTGCCCCGACCCCGCCCCCGGCAACCACTCCACCAGCAGCCACAGCACTGAAGGCCCCGAACAGACCCGCGCCGCAGCCCCCCGCCGGCCAGACCTTGGGGCGCGGCGGGGACGTGCCAGGCAAGGGAGACACGCTCAAGAAGTACCCGGCACCGAGGCCACCCAAGGACGCCAAGGAGGCTAAGGATTCTAAGGACAGCAAGGACACTAAGGAGCCCATTAAGGATGGCGGCGAGGCGGGCGGCAAGCAGGAAAACAGGGACAACAAGCAAGGCAAGCAGAAAGACGAGCAGGCGCGGCAGGAGGACAAACATAACAGGACAGACAGGCCTGAGGGCAACAAGGGCGGCAAGCAGCGCTGTGACACACCTGAGAAATCAACACAAAATAAAGCGAATTCCTCTGAGGCGCCGCCAAGACCCGAGACCGCCGCCACGCCTGTCACCAGCGGCGTCACCGGCGGCGGCGGCGATGGCACCGACGCGGAGAAGCCCCCCAGCGCTACCCCGAAGCCTCGCCGCGCCCCGTCCTTCAAGAAGTACCCAGCGCCGCAGCCCCCAGCCTCAGGAAGACCCAGGTCCGACGGTGTGACTCTGGACGCCGCGCGGGGAGACATCGCGGCGGCCTCATCTGGCAGCGTCCCAAGCCTGCTCATGGGGCTGCCCGGGGGGGAGAGGAAGGCGTCTGATGCGCAGACCACTCACTTGGGCGGGAAGGCGGAGGCGGAGAAGACAGGCGGGGCCAAGCAGCCGCCGCAGAGTCCAACAGCAGGCAGCCCCAGTCCCGCCTCCGCCAGCAGGAAGATGCGCGGCGGCAGCCCTGTCCCTGAGAAGGTGCTGAGCGTCGGCAAGAAGGCTCCTGCGGCCCCAGTGCTGACGGGGAAGCTGGAGATCGCCACGAGTGACGGCGCGGCCACGGTGAAGCAGGACTCGGCCGTGGGGGACAAGGTGAGCATCAAGGTCGCGGCCAGGAAGGACAGCAAAGGCGGCGGAGACAACGCTGCGCTTGGGAGCAAAGCGACAAACGGGGACGCTAAAGACGACTCCAAAGGGCGAAGCAATGAACCCAAAGTGGAGAGCAAACCCGCTGGAGACAACGTGACGCCGACGATCGAAACAACGAAAGGGGAGAGCAAAGACGACTCCAAAGTGGGAACCAAAGAAGTCAAAGTGGAAAGCGCAGAAAAGCCCAAAGAAGCGGCACCGGTGGAGGATAAGAACATACCCAACGGCGTCCTGACCCACAGCCCGTCCCCGGAGAAGACCTCAGACAAGAAGACCAAAGAGACGAGTAAAACCAAGCCGTCCAAACCCACCGA
Organism: Eriocheir sinensis; assembly: GCF_024679095.1. NCBI lineage: Eukaryota > Metazoa > Arthropoda > Malacostraca > Decapoda > Varunidae > Eriocheir > Eriocheir sinensis. The sequence goes on from NC_066519.1 coordinate 19,747,106, forward strand.
GGCAGCGACCCCGGACAACCCCCAGACGGACGAGACCTCAAAGACAAAGGCAAAAGGCAAGGTCTCCAAAACTGCCAAGAATGAAAACGAACCTCCAGACAAAAAGGTCAACGAGAACCCCCTGGCCAATGGGACGCACGAGGCCGGGGAGGACAAAGCCGCTGCCGACGAGAACTCGAAGTACAAGAATATGAACGGAGCCCACAACGAGAACGACCCGCCCAGCACCCGCGGCGACACACGCAGCAGAAGCAGCTCAATAGCCAGCGACGCGGCCTCCCCGGACGTGTCTCAGAAGTCCTCCGGGTCGAAACGCAGCAAAGGCGGAAAACTGGCTGGTATAATGAACAAATTCGAAGTGGAGGATTCATCAAAGAGCGACGAGAAAGTAAAACCGAAGGCGAAAGTCGGCAAGATATCGGGCTTAGCGAGTGTGTTCGAGGGTGGCAAGGAGCCGCCCTTGCCGAAGCAGGAAGTGGGGCCCAAGCCTATGAACATCGCCGGCATCAGCACGTCGAAGTTTGGAGGCGTCGCTAGGTTCAAGAAGCCCGTGGAGCCGAAGAAGAAGGACGAGGACAAACCATCGAGCTCGGAGAAGGACAAGAGCAGCAAGGAGTCGGCGGCCAAGAAACAAGAGGAAGTCAACGGCGTCGCGGAAGCTACAGACAACGAACAAGAAGCCAAGAAATCGTCGAGCTCTGAGAAGGAGAAGAGTGACAAGGAGTCGTCTGGGAAAAAGAAAGATAAAGTCAACGGCGTCTCAGACACTAATGACAGCGACCAGAAAGCCAAGAAACCGTCCAGCTCTGAGAAGACGGGGAAGAGTGACAAGGAGTCGTCCGGGAAAAAGAAAGAAGTCAACGGGGTCTCTGAAACCGCTGACATCGACCAGAAAACCAAGAAACCTGAAAAGTCGAACAAGAGTGGCAAAGAGACGCTCGTGAAGAAGGAAGACCAGGTCAACGGCGTGTGTGAGAAAACAGAAATCAACGGAGAAATAAAAGAACGGTCGGAATCTGAGAAGCAGAAGAGCAACAAACTCGGCTCCCCGAAGAAGAAGCATAGGGTCAACGGAGTCAGTGAGGGCACTATAAACGACCAGGAGGCCAAAGAACCAACAACTCCCAAAACCACCGAAGAGGGCCGCGGAACACCGTCCACGAAGAAGAAAAATCTTGCCAATGGTGTTCCTGTGAGCAATGACAGCGAGCAAGGACCGAAGAAACCGATCAAGTCTGAAAAAGAAGCTGATACAAAGGTGAAAGACAAGACAGAAACGGAGACGCAGATCAAAGCAAAGGAAGACGTAGGAACAGACAAGAAAAGCGCCGCCAGCGAGGGCCCAGAAGCCCTAACCAACGGGTACTTGTTGTCGGAGGAGAGCAGCTTATCGTCCCTCTGTGATATCGAGAAGGACGCCGCCGCAGCAGCATCCGACACCCAGGCGGCGGCAGGGCGTGGCGGCGTGACTCAGAAAGCCACGCTCGAGGACCCTGCCAAGCCTGTCAAAGAGGGAGATATCAGGGCTAAAATTACCGGGGACGTGTCGAGTTCCGCCAAGGGCACCAAGGGCTCGGGCGAGAAGGAAACTGTATCCAAGGGCGCCATGGGCAAGGTGGAGGGCAGTGCAGCGCCCACAGTCAAGGGCGGGGAGGTCCAGGCCAGTGCTGCCGAGGCTGCCAAGAGTCCGGCTGCCAAAACTGATACATCGCGTGCCGAGTCCACCCAAGCCGCGGCGGCCGAGCAGGAAGTGCCGCCAGTGACAGACGCCGCTCGCTTCCCTCCCGCCACCACCGTCACCACAGCAGAGGGAAGCCGCGCCGCTGGGAAGAATGAGTCCGTCGAGGCGGCCGCCCAGGAGACCGAAGCGGCGCCGTCTGCAGATACTGACCTTTCCAAGGATGACATGGAAGTCTTCGTCGACGCTGCTGCAGAGCCACCTTTGTCGGCGTCGCCAGGAGTACAAAGCAGCACCGCCGGGGACGTGACCCAGGCCGGCGCGAAGGTGGAGGACGCGAAGACCTCCGCCACAGGGGAGGCGGTGTCCAGCCATGCCTCGAGTGTGACACTGAAGGAAACTCTGGCAGGGCCACCCGAGATCAAGACACCGCCTGGCGCCTCCGTGCGGCCAAAGGACAACAGTGCCGCGAACAAAGAGTTCAGGTTCGACAGCGACGAGATGAGCATCAAAGTCACCGTCGAGACCAGCGCCCTCCAGCAGCAGCCCGGCCCCACCATCAGCATAGCCGGGACCACGCACGCTTTCTCCGCGGAGTCGCTTCTCCTCGTCACAGGCACTACCGAGGCCATGTCTGCTGCCATTGGGGGAGCAACACACAGTAGCACCCCCGGCCAGCTGACCCTCGCCACGAGCACTATCGGGGCCACACCAACACCCAGCGGGGGAGCCGCCCACGCACCCATTGCGGGAGCCACCCGCGCCAGTACCTCCGAGCTGCTGGCCCTCGCCACAAGCACTGCCAGGGCCACACTCGATGCTGTCGGAAGAGAATCGCGTTTCAGCACCCCGGAGCCCCTGGGCCTCACTGCATGCACCGCAGGAGCCACGCGCCTCAGCACCCCTGACCTGCTGGCGCCCTCGACGCTGGGCGTGGCCAACAGTAGCTCTGCCCCGCAGCTGTCCACGCTGGGCGCCGCGTCGGGTTTCTCCTGGAAGACAAACAGAATACGAAGGAAGCTGGACGACGCCATCGAGCACACGACGACATTCATGCTGCCGCGGATGGAGTCCGAGGTGGAGGCGCTGATCCGCGAGGCGTCTGACTACCTGGGGCCGGAGCGGCGGGCGCGGCGCTCCTGGACGCCCAGCATCCCGGGCTACGCGGGCTCGTGCCCCCACCTGGCGGCGAGCAGCGGAAGGAAGAGTCAGGGCGACGACGAGGAGGAGGTGTTCGAGGACGCCGTGGACCCGTCCCAGCTGGACACACTCATGCCGCTTCCGGACGTGCAGGCCGAGCGGGAGTGGCGGTCACGCTCCCGCACGCCGATGGAGGGCCCCGAGAGGTCGCCGTCAGGCAACTCGCTGGTGGCGCACGCCGAGGCGCTGCTCTCGGAGACCGACAGGCTGCTGAAACGCTCCCGCTCGGACAAGTCACTGAGGAGGTCGTACAGCCGATCCCTGTCCAACGCGGCGCTCAACAAAGTAGGTCCCCGTCCCTCCTCCCCGCCCCTGCCCCCCCTGTAGTTCCTAGGTTACCCTGTGTTGACGCCTCCCGTCCCTCCCTTCCCCCTGTGTGTCATTGACTGTCAGGAATGATGATACAGTACACGCATGCAGGTAAAAAGCCCCAAAACAACATACGTAGCGGTGCTCTCCCTCCCTCCCTCCCTCCTTGTGGATGAATACCTTGCATGTTCCGTAACTCTTGCAAGATTGTCTCTCCGTCATGCATCTTTACGAGGTCGCCGAGCTCACACGTCTTATCTGTTGCAGTCAGCGCAGGAGGTCCTTGACGCTAAGTGTGAGCTGCTGGCGCGGGAGATGGTAGGTGTTGGGGCGACGCCTGACCGTGTGACGCTACCATGACGCCCCCCACGATACCTCTTCCATGCACAGCCCCATAAACCATAAACCAACCTAACAGCCCTCTCACCCCTCCCGCTGCCCAACCTCTGTCCTCCTTGTTGTTTGTGTTCTTGGTTCTTGGTTTAACACGTCCTGAAGCCAAGCCAAGTCATGCCAACCCAACCCATACCAAGCCATCACAGCCTCTTGGCCCTGGTCTTGGTCTCACATCCTTATTATTGCTGTTTGCTGTGATTTATCCTTATTTTCAGCGTTATTCTTATTTATCTTTCCTTTGCAGAGTTTTTTGTCTCCATATTTTTATTACAAAGGTGTTTTTATTATTGCCGTTTCCAGTTTCTTTTTACGTTTTTATCCCTTTTTTTATATTTTTAAGGATTTTTGTTATTTTATTTTCAACCCTTTAGGCTAGTGTTTCTTTTTTTCATTCATGTGTGTGTGTGTGTGTGTGTGCGTATGTATGGTGTATGTGTGTGTATGTATAAGACACCCATGTAACCTGTGACTTGTTTACCATTATGACCTCAAACCCCTTCCCCGTGTGACCCTGAGTGGTGCTTGATGCCTAACGGGACCCCTCCAATCCCCTGTATCACTCCTCTCCTGCTCTTTAAACTATTCGATCCCCTTAATCCCTTTTGATCCCTCCTGAAAGCATCCTGAACCCTTTAATCGATATTCTCCTGCTCTTTAAACTATTCGATCCCCTTAATCCCTTTTGATCCCTCCTGAAAGCATCCTGAACCCTTTAATCGATATCTGGAACCCTTTAATGAAATCGAAACCCTTTCCACCAAGTCAAACTCAACTCTATTTGACCCAACCTAATCTTACTTAAACTCACTCCACTTTACTTAGGTCACCTCACTTAACCTAAACTTCTAACCTCACCCAGTTTCACCCAACCCCATCTAACCTCACCCAACCCCTTCTACCCTCAACAGACCCCACTCAAACCCCTTCTAACCTCACCCAACATCTTTTAACCTCTTCTAGCCTCAAACAACCCCACCCAAACCCCTCCAAACCTCACCAACCTCTTTTAACCTCTTCTAACTTCAACCAAACCCACCCAAACCCCTCCAAACCTTACCCAACCTCTTCTAACCTCAACCAAACCCACCCAAACCCCTCCAAACCTTACCCAATCCCTTCTAACCTCTTCCAACCCCTTCCAATCTAACTTTACCTTACCCAACCTCATCTAACTCTTATCTACCTCTCTCCACCTGCCCTCTCTCCCTCTTTCCAACCACACCTAACCTCACCTCACCCACACCCACCACACCTTACCTCACTTTCAACCCCACGCACCCTATGACTTACACTCAATACAATAACCTCAGTGTGACCTGACCTAACGCTGCCCCCCTCACAGCTGGCCGAGGTGACCGCTGACCTGTCTGAGGAGCACAGCACCGCGCACCTGGCCGGGGAGAGGCTGGAGGCGGAGCAGGCGGAGAGGATGAAGCTGGAGAAGGAGGTGGAGAAGCTACAGGTAAGGACAGGTGGAGAGGGAGAGAGAGAGGAAGAGTGGACAGTTGAAGAGAGGTAGAGAAGGGAGGTAGAGAGGGAGTGAGGAGTTTCGAGAGAATACACTGACGAAAATAGAGTAGAGGTGGAGAGAAAGGAATATCGGAGGTATGCAAGAAAACACAGATAGAAGATTAGAGATAAAGGAAAAAGATAATCACTATCAGAGAATGAGAGACAGAGAAACAGAGCAGAGTAGGAATGAACACAACTGAAGAACAGAGTCAAGATTTAGGGAAACAGAAATTACATAGACGAAACCTAACCACCCCATCCCCCAATAGACCAACATGAGGATGATGACCACGGCGAACGGGAAGCTGGAGATGGAGAAACAGGCCCTGCAGAGCGAGGTCCTGAACGGGGAGGCGGATCACGACCTGGACGAGGCTGCCGACGCATCCCTGTACAAGCGGAAGTACGAGTGGTGCCTGCGGGAGATGGAACTGCTGAAGAAACAACTTAAGCAGCAGCAGGAGGACGACCTCGACCACCTCCTGCTCCTGAAGAAACAGCTGGAGAAGAAGGTGTGTGGGTGTGAACGTCTGTGTGTTTGTGTGTATTATGTGTTTGTGATTGATTCTAGTGGATGGATGTGAGAAATTTAGTTGGTATTAGTTAGTGTTAGTTAGTTGGTTAGTGTTAAGGGGTTAGTATTAATTAGATCGTTTGTGGAAATTTGATTGAAAGATTTTAATGGTGTTAGACAGTTTTATTAATTGATTTGCCAGAAAGTGAATAAAATTGTTTTGAGTGTGTGTTAGTGTGTGTATGTTTGTTTGTTCTTAATGTGTATAATGCTTAGTGTCGAGTGGATAGACTAACCCAACTTGACTCCCAACCCAACCTAAACCCCAGCTCAACCTAACCCAACCCAGTCTAACCCCAACCCACCTTAACTGCTAACCTAACTTAACCCAGCCTAATTCCAATCCCAGCCTAATCAAATTTTAACCTAACCTAACCTAACCTAACCTAACCAAACCAAATTACAAACAACCTTAACCTAACCTAACCTAACCAAACCAAACCAAACCAAATTACAAACAACCTTAAACTAACCTAACCTAACCAAACCAAATTACAAACAACCTTAACCTAACCTAACCTAACCAAACCAAACCAAATTACAAACGACCTTAAACTAACCTAACCTAACCAAACCAAATTACAAACAACCTTAACCTAACCTAACCTAACCAAACCAAACCAAATTACAAACGACCTTAAACTAACCTAACCTAACCTAACCAAACCAAATTACAAACAACCTTAACCTAACCTAACCTTTCCCTCACTTCCTCGCCCTCTCAGGTGGCAGACGCATACGAGGAGACGGAGGAGCAGCGTCAGGTGGTGGCCCAAGTGAAGAGGAAGTCCCAGAGGCTTCAGGCAGAGATGAACGACCTCAAGATCCTCCTCGAAGAACAGACCTCGAGGAACAACCTGCTGGAGAAGAAACAGAGAAAGTAAGGAAGGGGAGAAAGAGATGGAAGGGAAAGTATGGAAAGGGAAGAGAGGAAGAAGAAAATAAGCAAAGGAAGGATAAGAAGGGGAAGGTAGTTTTAGAAGGAGGAACATGAGGAAAGAGAGAGAATGAAAGAACGTATAGGAAGGGAAGAGAGGAAGAAGAAAATAAGCAAAGGAAGGATAAGAAGGGGAAGGTAGTTTTAAAAGGAGGAACATGAGGAAAGAGAGAGAAAGAAAGAACGTATAGGAAGGGAAGAGAGGAAGAAGAAAATAAGCAGAGGAAGGATAAGAAGGGGAAGGTAGTTTTAAAAGGAGGAACATGAGGAAAGAGAGAGAAAGAAAGAACGTATAGGAAGGATAGAGAGGAAGAAGAAAAGAAACAGAGGAAGGATAAGAAACGGAGGGTATTAGTAAAAGGAGGAACATGAGGAAAGAGAGAGAAGGAAAGAACGTATAGGAAGGGAAGAGAGGAAGAAGAAAAGAAACAGAGGAAGGATAAGAAGCGGAGGGTATTAGTAAAAGGAGGAACATGAGGAAAGAGAGAGAAGGAAAGAACGTAGAGGAAAGGAAGAGAGGAAGAAGAAAAGAAGCAGAGGAAGGATAAGAAGCGGAGGGTATTAGTAAAAGGAGGAACATGAGGAAAGAGAGAGAAGGAAAGAACGTAGAGGAAAGGAAGAGAGGAAGAAGAAAAGAAGCAGAGGAAGGATAAGAATGAGAGGGTAGTTTTAAAAGGAGGAACATGAGGAAAGAGAGAGAAGGAAATAACGTATAGGAAGGGAAGAGAGGAAGAAGAAAATAAGCAAAGGAAGGATAAGAAGCGGAGGGTATCAGTAAAAGGAGGAACATGAGGAAAGAGAGAGAAGGAAAGAACGTAGAGGAAGGGAAGAGAGGAAGAAGAAAAGAAGCAGAGGAAGGATAAGAAAGAAAGAATAGTAGTAAAAGGAGGAACATGAGGAAAGAGAGAAGGAAAGAACATATAGGAAGGGAAGAGAGGAAGAAGAAAATAAGCAAAGGAAGGATAAGAAGCGGAGGGTATTAGTAAAAGGAGGAACATGAGGAAAGAGAGAGAAGGAAAGAACGTAGAGGAAGGATAGAGAGGAAGAAGAAAAGAAACAGAGGAAGGATAAGAAGCGGAGGGTATTAGTAAAAGGAGAAACATGAGGAAAGAGAGAGAAGGAAAGAACGTAGAGGAAGGGAAGAGAGGAAGAAGAAAAGAAACAGAGGAAGGATAAGAAGCGGAGGGTATTAGTAAAAGGAGAAACATGAGGAAAGAGAGAGAAGGAAAGAACGTAGATGAAGGGTGGATAGGAAGAAGAGAGGAAGGGTAGAATGGAAGTAAAGGGAGGAACAGGCTGAAAGAAAGGAGAGAATGACAGTTGGGAGAAATAGAAAGAAGGGGAGATAGGAGAGTGAAGAAGGTATGGGAGTGGAAGAAAGGAAGTGAATAAGCAAAAAGTAAGGAAGTGGAGACTGGCAGTGAAGGGAGAATAGAACACTTTGAGAAATAACTTGATGGATTGCATGTGAGGTTTAACCCAGTAGCTGCGGGGATCATGTTTCTTAATGGTCCCTCTAAGCGAGAAAAATGAGAAAAAATCATCACTCACACAAACCATTTCATAATATATATCAAAGCATTTGTGATCAGTTTATGTATCATCTATTTTTGGGGGGTTATTTCATGGCACAAATTTGGCCCGTTGCTGCTACCGGGTTAAGTATTTGATCTTCCTTTCGGCCACCTCTTTTTTTTTTTTTAGGGAGCAGCAGGTAGGTTTTTTTTTTTTATTTTTTTTTCTTTTTTTGTGTGTGTGTGCCCTTGAGCTGCCTCCTTTGTTGTAAAAAAAAAAAAAAAAAAAAAAGAATATAAAACTTCCATGTATTTTTTTGCATAACCACAAAATTTAAATTGCTTATACATATTCCTGTCCTGATAATTGCCTTAAACACTATTTTTTCTCTTAACATTTCTTCATCCTGCCTCCTTATTGTGTGTGTGTGTGTGTGTGTGTGTGTGTGTGCTCATCCGCTTTTTTTCCTAGTTTATTTTCATTCAGGATTAAGTCAAGATGAAAATGCTTCCTGTCTTATCACATGCAATCATAGTCTAACTTCCTCTGCTCTTTTAATTTGTTGAGTGATCTGTTTATTCTTTAACCAGCATCAAGTCAGGACGATAATGCTTCCTATTTTATCATATTTAATTCTATTCTAAGTCCCTCATTTTTTTCATTAATTGATCGCTCGGTTTATCCTTTAACCAGCATCAAGTCAGGACGATAATGCTTCCTATTTGATCATATTTAATTGTATTCTAACTACCTCATTTTTTTTCATTAATTGATTGCTCAGTTTATCCTCTAACCAGCATCAAGTCAGGACGATAATGCTTCCTATTTGATCATATTTAATTCTATTCTAACTCCCTCATTTTTTTCATTAATTGATCGCTCAGTTTATCCTCTAACCAGCATCATTCTAACTCCCTCATTTTTTTCATCTGTTGATTGCTCAGTTTATCCTCTAACCAGCATCATGTGTCGGTAGTAATGCAACCCATCTAATCACATCTAATAGTATTTCTAACTCCCTCATTTTTTTCATCTGTTGATTGCTCAGTTTATCCTCTAACCAGCATCATGTGTCGGTGGTAATGCAACCTATCTAATCACATCTAATAGTATTTCTAACTCCCTCATTTTTTTTCATTAATTGATTGCTCAGTTTATCCTTTTACCAGCATCAAGTGTAGGATCAAACAGTATCTTATCGCATTCAATCCTTCTCTAATCCCTTTTTTATATTTAGACAACCTTCCTGCACTCCCTCCCCCTGGCATGTAGGATCAAATAGTATCTTATCGCATTCAATCCTTCTCTAATCCCTTTTTTATATTTAGACAACCTTCCTGCACTCCCTCCCCCTGGCATGTAAGATCAAACAGTATCTTATCACATGTAATCCTGTTCTTATTTCTCTAAGTCTTTTATCTTTACTGACTTCCTGCCCTCTCTCCCGCTCCGTCCGAAGGTTCGACCAGGACATGATGGCGGCGCAGGAGGAGCTGAGACACGAGCGCGCCAACAAGGACAAGATTCAGCGCGAGAAGGACCAGACGCTCGCCGAGAAGTATTCCTACGAGCAGGAGGTGGCGGTGAGTACAGTGTTATATTTATTTATTTACTTTTTTTATGTTTCTTGGGATTGTGGTTTGTGGTTTTCGTCGTTGATTCTGTGCTTGGTTGATTGGTCCTTCGTCCCAAAAGCAGACATATATAAACTAGCTATATAGAAAGGGTAACATTAGTTTTTCTGGTTTTCATCGTTGGTTCTATGCTTGGTTGATTGGTCCTTCGTCTCAAGAGTAAACAGACATATATAAACTAGCTACATAGAAAGGGTTACATTACTTTATCTGGTTTTCATTGGTGGTTCTATGTCTGGTTCCGAGTTCGATTATTGGTGTTACTTTTAAGATCGTCGTTGGTTCTGTATCTGGTTCTTCATATGACTATTATTATTATTATTTCTGTTTTTTGTCATTGGTTTCGTCAGTGGTTCTCCTTGCGATTATTATTATTGTTATGATTTCTTTGTTGGTTTTGTGGTTCTTGTGATTATTATTATTATCAAAGTTTCATCGTTGGTTCTACATTCGATTGTTATTGTTGTTTTTATTATATTTTGTTGTTGGTTCTGTGGATGGTTCCTCTTACGATTATCATGATTACGTATGTTACATTTCCATCATCATTTATGCGGTTCTTACAACTATTATTATTATGTTTCCATCGTCACTTCTTTGGTTCTTCTTTTGATTCTTCTTTCATTTCTCTGTCATCCTTTTCACATTTTCCTTATCTGTTCTATTTTTTCAGCATCATATTTTGTGTTTTTTATTCCTGTTTTGTTTAAGTGTTTTATTTTCTTCACTTAAAAATCACTTTCTGAATTTTTGTTATTTTTTTTTTTTTTACATATTTTCCTTCTTATTTTCTTACTTTCTTGGTGTATTCTCATTCAGTTATACCATTTATGAGTTTTACATTATTTACTATTACTATTTATCACTATTCATTCATGCATCTACTCTTCTATAATCTTTCATTCTCTATAATCTTTCCTTATATATATATATTCTTACTCATCGTCATTATAATCATCTTCTCCTGTAACATCATAATTCCTCATCTGTTTTTCATTATTTATTTTACTATTTATCATATTTCACTCATTCATCATTCCTATTGTCATCTTTCATTCATTCATTCATTCTTTCTTTCCTTTTTCTTTCTTTCTTTCCTTCTTTCTTCATAACCTTTCCTTATATATATTCTTACTCACCTTCATTATAATCATCATCTCCGGCAACATTATAATCTGTCACCAGTATACCACCGCGATTCGCCGCCGTTTCTTTACGCTCGTGTTATTAGACGCGTATACTGCGACGCGTATACTGCGTCCCATTATCAATGAATTTGTTTCTTTATGTGCACCATTTAATTCTGCATTTTTTCACATGATTAAAATACATGATGATTATGTTGAGGTTATGGCTGAAAACTTGATATATTCAATAGCGACATCTGAAGTTTGCCTCGCGTGGCGATCTTGGATAGTAGTGAAAGGGTTAATAATGATGACGATGACGAGGGTGCCGTGAGCGGAAGCGGTGGCGAGGACGAAGGGAAAAAGATGACGCGATAAAGATGGGAAGAACAATGGAACAAAGTGAGTCGTGGACCTTAGAAGAGGGAGGAGGAAGAGGAGGAGTGGGGGAGAGAAGGGGAGGAGGAGGAAGGGAGATAAGAGAGAGGGGAAGAGTAGGGGAGGAATTTGTGGTTTAATATTGGAAAAGAGGAAGAGGAAGAAGAGAAGAAAGTAGAGGAGGAGGAGAAGGAGGAGTGAGGAAGGGAAGATTAGGGAATTGTGGTTTAATATTGGAAAAGAGGAAGAGGAAGAAGAGAAGAAAGTAGAGGAGGAGGAGAAGGAGGAGTGAGGAAGGGAGATAAGAAAGAGGGGAAGAGTAGGGGAGGAATTTTGGGTTTAAGATAGGAAAGAGGAAGAGGAAGAAGAGGAGAAGGAGCAGGAGTGAGGAAGGGGAAAAGAGAAGGAAGAGGAAGGGAGGAATGTGAGGATTAAAAGAAAGATGAAGAGGAAACGGAAGAAGAAGGGATAGAATAGAATAGGAAGAAGAGAGAGAAGAAAAACGAATAAGGGAAGGAAGGAAAAGGAAAAAAAGAAAAGGAAAGATGAAGTAAAAGGAAGAAAAGAAGGAAGGAGAAACAGGAAAATGAAGAAGGAAATGAAGGAGAAAGAGAAAAAGAGAGATAGGGATTAACGAAAGGAGGGAGGCACAAAAGAAGGGAGAGAGGAAGGAGAGAATAAAGAGAGGAAGAGAGAGGGAGAGAGAATGAAGGGAGAGGATGTAAAACGATGTGAGGGAAGAGATAAATATAATACCCAGAAAATCCTTTGTGTGTGTGTGTGTGTGTGTGTGTGTGTGTGTGTGTGTGTGTGTGTGTGTGTGTGTTTCTCTCCATCAGTTTTTGTCTTTCCATAACAAGGTCAAAATATGATTTACCCTGAGGAGGAGGAAGAAGAGGAGGAGGAGGAGGAGGAGGAGGAGAATTGCCTTTTCTTGTGATATTCGTCTGAGAGAGAGAGAGAGAGAGAGAGAGAGAGAGAGAGAGAGAGAGAGAGAGAGAGAGAGAGAGAGAGAGAGAGAGAGACGAAATAGGGCGTGGCTTAGAAACCGGACTTGCGTGAGAAAAGAAAAAAAAGATAGATACGAGAAGGGGAAACAAACAAACAAACAGACAGACAGACAGGTAGACACAAACAGGTATGCCATTAACAGGTTTGGAGGTAGAAATGTCAGGTGTGTAATTCAGCCCACCAATCAATTAATCAGTCAGTCAGTCAGTCAATCAGTTACTCAGTCAGTCAGTCAATCAGTCAGTCAGTCAATCAGATATTTAGTCAGTCAGTCGGTCAGGCAATCAATTATTCAGTCAGTCATTCAGTCAATCAGTCAGTCAGTCAATCAGTTATTTAGTCAGCCAGTCAGTTAGTCAGTCCATTGGTTAGGCAGTCAATCAGCCAGTCACATAGTCAGTCAATTAGGAATCCAATCAGTTAGTCAGTCAATCAGTAGGCGAGTCAGTTAGTCAGTCAGTCGGTCATGCAATTAATAAAAAAAAGACATGATTGCTGTATTATTTTCCTCATTTATGTTCTTTTTTTTTATCAATCTTTATATACCTTTGTTGCCATCACCGGAATCAAGAATAGTTGTAGTGGTAGTAGTAGTAGTGGTGGTGGTGGTGGTAGGGGAAGCTGGCTAACAGGAGAGGGGGGAAGAGGGGGTTGTGAAGGTATGCTGAAGGGGTAGAGGGCAGGTGAGGGGGCAGGTAAGGAGGGTAAGGTTTTGAATATCAGGAAGGACCAGAGGCAAAACTTCCCGCTCAGGTGTGTATCAGGTAACCCCGTGTGTGTGTGTGTGCGTGTGTGTGTGTGTGTGTGTGTGTGTGTGTGTGTGTCACGTTGTTATCATCCGTGTTTTTCCTTCCCTTCCTACCTCCACCCCCTCCTCCCTCCTTCCCTCTCCCCTCCTCCTCCTCTTCCTTCTTTCCTTCTTTCTTCCTCCTCTCTCCTTCTCTCTTCTTACCTACCTCCTCCTTCCTTCCTTCATGTCCTTCCTTGTGTCCTGTTTATTTGTTTATTTCTTCTTCTTCTTCTTCTTCTTCTTCTTCTTCTTCTTCTTCTTCTTACTGTGTGTGTGTGTGTGTGTGTGTGTGTGTGTGTGTGTGTTCTGAACTCCAACGAAAAATATAAAACAATAGAATGAAAAATTGATCGAAAAAAGAATTGAAGGCGAGATTGTCAAACTGTAAAAAGAAGAAAAAAAATCTTAAAATGACAGTTCACTCGTGTGTGTGTGTGTGTGTGTGTGTGTGTGTGTGTGTGTGTGTGTGTGTTTTCACGTGCATGAGACTGAAGTTTTGTGGACGAAGAAGAGGAAGAGGAAGAGGAGGGGGTTGTGGCGCCAGACTGAGAGGTTGGAGGGAGGAGGAAGAGGAGGAGGAGGAGGAGGAGGAGGAGGTGACGGAGGTTGTGTTACGAAGGAGGAAGGAACCTGCTTAACCCGCCCCTTACTTCCTCCTCCTCCTCCTCCTCCTCCTGTATCAGCTGTTCATTACCTCCTCTTCTTCCACTTGTTCCTCCTCGTTTTTCATATTCTTGTTCCTGTTCTTGTTCCTTTCTTCTCGTTTTCTTTTTTTTTTGTTTCTTCCTTTTATTTTTTTTTTTATTTTTCCTTTTATTTTTTTCTTGGTTCTTTCTTTCTCTTATTTTCCTTGTTCTTCCTTTCCTTCTATTTTTTCTCGTTCTTGTTTTCTCTTTTCCTTCCCTCCTTCCTTTTTCTACTCCGTTAAAGTGAGTTAAAGTAGAGTGCGTTCGTGAGTGTGTGTGCGTGAGTGAGTGCGTGCGTGTCTACAAGAACCTAATTACCCTCCCCTCCCCTCATTACGTGTCGCGGCAGGTGCGTTTTTGTGCCAGGTAACGCTAATTGAGGCGCCCGGGTAACGGAGGCGACAACAGGTGACTCAGGTAACGGGGGTGGCGGTGATTGCAGGTGTGTCCCGTGGTGGTGTTACCTGCTGTGTGGATGACGAGGTACCAGTGTGTGTCGGGATGGGTGGGGGGGGGCAGCTGGCAGACAAACAACAGGTGGTGTGTGTCAATCTATCTAGCTGTATCTATCAACTTATATCTGTCTATCTATCTATCTGTCTATCTATTTCAGTCTCTCTATCTATATCTATAATGATAATAATGTTAGTTACAACGCCCAACGGTATATAAAAAAACAATACAAGAAAGAAAACAAAATCGACCAATATCTATCTCAATCTGTCTATATATCTAACTGTCTATCTATATCTATCTCTGTCTATATATTTATCCACCTATCTGTTCTTTAAATTGGCAAGGTTATCATTCAAGGGATATAGGTTATTTTAAGGGTCTGTGTAACCATTTAAAGGGGTTCTAAGTTACCATATAAAGGGCTAAGATACTATTTACAGGTGTTACGTTGCTAATTACCTCATTAGTCACCCAGGTATATCTAATTAGTGTCCAGAACGTCTTAATGATAACACGATGCAAGTATTTAACTTTTCTTTTTACGCCCAAGAAAGGTAAAGCTCGCCTCCCGTATAAGGTCAAGGGAGTGAAGGTATAAGGGTTTCCAGTAGCATTTGGTGGAGCAATAAGGTCGTGGATTCCCTAGATAACGTTGATATGAGTGTGGGGAAAGAACGTGTGTGTGTGTGTGTGTGTGTGTGTGTGTGTGTGTGTGTGTGTGTGTGTGTGTGTGTGTGTGTGTGTTTGGAAGCGATAAGAGAGAATGTCCGACTGGTAGGTCTCTTATCTATATGGAAACGTCGACAATGTAAGGAGAGGAAGGAGGAGGAGGAGGAAGAGAAGGAGAACAATAAATGATATGATAAGAGAAGGGAAGATAGAAAGAGTGATGATGAGGGAGTAGAATAGAAAGAGAAGAATAACAAAGAAAGTATGAAAGAAGAGAGGAGAAAATAGGAGATAAGGATGTGTGAAGAAACAGTTTAGTGGAGGGAAAGGATATTAAAGTAGGGGGAAGGAGAAAAGAGAGATGAGAAAATGGGAAAAAAAGGAATAGGAGACAAGAGAAAATTAATGAGAAAATGAGAGGCGATGGAAGAAAAAGAAACGAGAATAAAACAGACGAGAGGAGAAACAGAAAAGGAGAACAGAGATGAAAAAATAAATAGGTGGAGAAGAAGAAAGACAAGAGGAAAACAAAACAATGAAGAAAGCTAGAACAGTGAATAGATACAAAGAGAAAAACAAACAAACTAAAGTCGAACAAATAGAGGAAGGAAAACAAAGAAGAAAAAAATAAACAAACGTAAGAAGACAGTGAGAGAATCGAGGCACAATGACAATAATAATAAAGAAGAGAAGCAGGAAAAGAAGAACAAGGAAGAAGACGATAGGGATGACAAGGTTCAGGGGACAAATACTAAGAGGATGAGGATGAGGAGGACAAGTGGGTTATGCAAGGGACGGAGACTAATAGGATGCTTGAGTTAACACTGATGGGGATATATATGGCTTCTGAAGACTCTTTGTTCGGAGCTGATCCTGGACTGTGATTTGCAGGTAGACAGACAGACAGGTAGATAGATAGACATGAAAATAGATAGATAGATAGATAAAGGTTGATAGACAGTAACTCACTAAAAAATAAAATAGACATACATATAGAAATTCATAGATAAAGACAGGTAGACGGATAGGTAGATAGATAGAGAGAGAGAGAGAGAGAGAGAGAGAGAGAGAGAGAGAGAGAGAGAGAGAGAGAGAGAGAGACTGGTAGGTAATTTGATGAAAAAACAAGCATGTAAATACTGACATCCGAACACACACACACACACACACACACACACACACACATGTGCACTGACGCAACGCCGCACTAGACTTTAAAACGCTCACCACCACCACCACCATCACCACCACCACCATCACCACCACGGCCAGTTTTTGCTACGAGTTTCTCTTGTAACTTCCGGTCAAATGTCAGGGCTGGTGAGGTAGAGGAGGAGGAGGAGGAGGAGGAGAGGAGGAGAGAGAGAGGATAAGGAAATGGGAAAGGGAGATAATGGGAGGGGGGGGGAGATAGGAGTAAGGAAGAGGAGGGAAGGGGAATTAAAGGGAGGAGATTGGGGTTGGGATTGGGAAGAGAGGGAGGAGACTGAGAGAGGGGAAGAGAGAAATGAAGGCAGACATTGGGCCAGACATACCCTCTCTCTCTCTCTCTCCTTCCCCCTCCTCCTCCTCCTCCTCCTCCTCCTCCTCCTCGCCGCTGCCCACTTGCCCTGTAAATCCACACACCTTGGTATCTTTCCATTAGTCCCTCGCACACTCAATCCTTCTCCACTGCTCCAGTCTCCACCTCCTCCACCACCACTATCATCATCTCCACAATCATCTCCACCTGTGTCTAATCTCCACCATGGTAAACACAGGGAGAAATGGATTGGCGAAGGTGCGTGGTCTCGTGTGTGTGTGTGTGTGTGTGTGTGTGTGTGTGTGTGTGTGTGTGTGTGTGTGTGTGTGATGCAATTCGAAACAAAAGTGAGAGAAAAAAGAAGTGAATTGACTCTCTGAAACCACAAACTCGTGATAAGAAAATGAGAAATGAGAGAGTTATGGAGTAATGTGATGAGGAGGACGAGGACGAGAAGGAGGAGGAGGAGGAGGTTGTATGGTGACTTGGTATTCTGTTACGGTTTCTCTTCGTCTTTATTTTACGTTCGATTTTGCTTCTTTGTGTTTCCTTGATGTTTTATGTGAAGGAAAAGAAAGAAAGAAAGAAAGAATTAAGGAAGTAATGAGGTGATCAGAAGAAAGACAAGAAAGAAGGAAGGAAATAGAAGGGAGCGACGGGAGGCAGAACAGAAGGAAAAAAAGGAAGGAAAGGATAACGAAAATGAAGGAAAATGGTAAAGAGAGGATGGAGAAAGGATGGAAATGGAATAAAGAAAATGAAATAAACAGCAAAGAAGGAAAAAAGGAAGGAAGGGGTAACGATATGAAGGAAAAAGAATAATGACAATGAAAGAAACAGCAAAGAAGGAAAAAAGGAAGGAAGGGGTAACGATATGAAGGAAAAAGAATAATGAAAATGAAAGAAACAGGAAAGAAGGAAAAAAGGAAGGAAGGAGTAACGATATGAAGGAAAAAGAATAATGAAAATGAAAGAAACAGGAAAGAAGGAAAAAAGGAAGGAAGGGGTAACGATATGAAGGAAAAAAAGGAGGAAAGAGAATACAAGAGGCAGGAAGGAATGATAAAAGAAAGGAAGAGGTAACGAAAATGAAGGAAAAGAGTAAAAAGAATGAAGGAAGCAGGAAGGAAGGAAAGAATGACGAAATGAATGAAAACAGTAAAGTAAGTAAGTAAAGTAAGAGGCGAGTGAATAAGTAATGGTTTAGAATTTGTAAAGTGCGCTCATTGTTTTGTTAAGCGATCGAAACTAAACCATTGAGACACGAAATAAAAAGTAAAACGTGTGAAAGTGGACGAGGCTTCAAGTGGTCAGCCTGAAAAAAAGTTATATACGAGGAAAATCGAGAAAAATAAGAAGAATGTGAACTTGAGAGTGAAACCATTACGTGTGTCTTTAAATCCAACGTGAAAAAAAAACCCAAGGAGAGAAAAAAAGAAGTATTATCAGTGGTCAAACAAATGTGGCTTGATGATACGATAATATAATACGTTGACTGACATATTGAAAGGAGGAAAATGTAAGAAAGAAGTAGTAAAATATTTGTAGCGAGCGAATAAATGAAGCTTTGAGATATAAAATGCTTTGATTGACTCAGAGAAAAGAAAGAAAATATATGAAAAGTAGTGTTCGAATAAACTTTAAAAGAAAATATTAAACGTTGACTGACTTAGGGGAAAAGAAAACAAAGAAAATATACGTTGATAGACTTACAGAAAAGGAGAAGGAAAAAATATACGTTGATTGACTTACAGAAAAGGAAAATAAGAAAATATACATTGATTGACTTACAGAATAGGAAAAGGAAAAAAATATACGTTGATTGACTTACAGAAAAGGAAAAAAAAATATATAGCTACGTTGATTGACTTACAGAAAAGGGAAAAAAAATATACGTTGATTGACTTGCAGAAAAGGAAAATAAAAAAAATATATGTTGTTTGACTTACAGAAAAGGAAAAGGAAAAAAATATACGTTCATTGACTGACAGAAAAGGAAAAGGAAAAAATATACGTTAATTGACTTACAGAAAAGGGAAAAAAATATACGTTGATTGACTTACAGAAAAGGATAATATAAGAAAAAATAGCATTCACGATAAACTAAAAACAAACAAACAAACAAACAAACACACACAAGTAAGAAGTCAAAGTGAATCCAATTGCAAACACGATCGAATTCTATAGATATGGGCGTGGCGGTGAAGGACGAAGGGAATCACAAGGGCGTGGATTGCAATAGATTATGTTGGATCGGCGCAGAGTGGCATGGATTTGTGACCCCGTTGGTAAGGGTGGAGTGCGACCCATATACTCGTAAAGGGAGGGGAGTGTAGTGTAATGGGTGATGGGGAGTGTAATGGGGTGGTGATGAGGCTAGTTGAATTTGTGTAATGGGTGTGTGTGGATGGGGGTGGAGAGTGGGGGAGATGAAGGGAGAGAGAGATGAAGGGAAAGATGAAGAGAGAGAGAGAGAGATGAAGAGAGAGAGAGAGATGAAGAGAGAGAGAGAGAGATGAAGAGAGAGAGAGAGATGAAGAGAGAGAGAGAGAGAGAGAGAGAGAGAGAGAGAGAGAGAGAGAGAGAGAGAGAGAGAGAGTAGGAATGAATAAAAAAAAGAGAGAAGAGAAAGTAGAGGTGAGGAAGGGTAAAAGAGTATAAGTTGTTTGCACACACACACACACACACACACACACACACACACACACACACACACACACGGCGATATGGACTTTTAGAGCGCCAAGTGTGTGTGTGTGTGTGTGTGTGTGTGTGTGTGTGTGTGTGTGTGTGATTTTTTCGTTATGGATAATGGAAGAGCGGAAGTGGCGCGTCTATTGTTGATGAGTGGGGGGGTGGGGGGTGGGGGTTGGAGGGGGTTCGAACAGGGGTACAAAGTGGTGATGATGGTGGTGATGATGGTGATGATGATGATGATAATGGTGGTGAATTTTGCAGGATGGTGAAATGAATCTGAAAAAAAGGTTGAGAGAGAGAGAGAGAGAGAGAGAGAGAGAGAGAGAGAGAGAGAGAGAGAGAATCAGCATGCAGGTAAGCTTCCGGTCCGCGCAGGTGAGGTGACCACGGCGCCCTTGATTGGTAACGAGGAGGAGGAGGAGGAGGAGGAGGAGGGATTGCCGAAGCTTTCACCCCCCTGGTAGTCTCTTGTTTGGCTCCATTCTCTCTCTCTCTCTCTCTCTCCGGAAGTGTTATTGTTTGCTTACTTTCGCTTCAGGAGGAGGAGGAGGAGGAGGAGGAGGAGGAAGAGGAGGAGGAGGAGGAAGAGGAGGAGGAGGAGGAGGAGGAGGAGGAAAGTAAAGCGTATAGGAAATATAATTGAGAAAGTGTCTCGAGTTTCATTTCTTTTCATTCATGATTTATTTCTTCATCGTCTAATCGTATTATCTTCGCTTCGGCAAATTAGAAAGTGTTTTATAAGGGGGGTATTCTCTCTCTCTCTCTCGTGTGTTTAAGATTTAGGAGAAAGAAATGCCAATAGTTTTTTTTTTTTACTCTCTCTCTCTCTCTCTCATGTGTTTAAGATTTAGGAGAAAGAAATGTCAATATATTTTTTTTTTAGAACAAGAACTGGATATGATTGAGCGAGTGTTTTTTTCTTTTTATTTTTTTATTTTTTTTTATATTCGTGAAAGCGAGTGTGGATTTTCCCGACAGTCATTACTTTCTTCTTTCATCCTCTTTTTTTACTGTTCTGGTGTCTGAGTCTCTTGTCCTCTCCTGTCTTCTCTGTGGTCTCGGTCTCTCGGTTACCTTTTCTTCTTCCTTCTATTCATCATCATCATCATCATCATCATCATCTTATTGTATTCACACTTCATCTATTTTAACCTCAATTTCGTCAGTTTCAATAGTTTCGTTTCACAATGTTTCAGTTTCGTTTCAGTGCCGTTCATATTTCGTTTCATTTTATTGCAACCGCTATTTCGCAAGTTTCAAAAGCGTTCAGAGCTTGTTCCACTCTATTTCCCCTCCATTCAAGTAGTTTCAATAACGCTTGGATCTCACTAAATCTACTTATTTCTTGTTGCCTTAAGGCGCGGCCACACTTGCCTAGAACATTGCCCGAAACACTGCTCGACGCATGAAGAAAACATGTTACACGCACGCTAGCAACATGTCACTGACAGTACTGGGACAGTGTTTCGGCCACTGTTTGGGGCAAAGTCATGGACATGCTGGAAACAAGAGGTGAAATAGTGAAGTGGTCCACACTTGCCTCAGTCACTACCCAGCACCATGGCGACGAGGGAAGACGCGCTACTGGCCGCTGCAGCTACGGTGATACTATTTACACAGCAGAGACAACGGGGAAGATATCGTCGCCGATTTTGGATGCGTCCAACGCTTAGAGAAAAAAACACTGGTGAAAGGAACAATATCCTCAATGAGCTGATGGGAGATGACGTTGGATTGTTGCCGGCTCAACTCGGGGACAGTGCATCCTTTTCAAATTTCTTCAGGATGTCGAAGGCAGACTTTGAGCACATACTCAACATAATTGGACCTACTATTACCAAAGTGGAAACCAGGCTCAGAAAACCAATTTCGAGCACCTTGGTCCACTCCATTGTCCACACCATGCACTGCCGTCGCTTGAATGGTGTGGATGATACATGTCAGCAGCTCGAAGCCTCGTCCACACCAGTGCTACCACCATGTCACAGGCAGAGCTGCCAACATGATGTGGACGCTAGTGCCTCGAACACGTCCGTGACAAAGTTAGAGACATGTTTCCTTCATGCGTCGAACATTGTTTCGAGCAATGTTCTAGGGCAAGTGTGGCCGCGCCTTTACACACACACACACACACACACACACACGGATAATATTCTGCAGTTTTCTGGTTATTAAGTTAAATTGGGGTGTCAAGGCAGAGGCTGTCACACATTTTGCTTACGAGGTTAAGGTCTTAGTTCAGGAAATTTCAATAGTGTTTCCATCTCATTCCCCTTTTTGTTGCCTCAGTTTACGAAATATCAATAGGTTTTTGCATCGTTTTATACCAGTTATTGCCTCGGTTCATGAAATATCAGTTGCTTTTTCTTCTTTTTACAGGATTTGGTGCCTCAGTTGACGAAATATCAATAGGTTTTTCATCTCATATCATTCTCTGTTGTCTCAGTTAACGAAATATCAATAGGTTTTTCATCTCATATCATTCTCTGTTGTCTTAGTTAACGAAATATCAATAGGTTTTTCATCCCATATCATTCTCTGTTGTCTTAGTTAACGAAATATCAATAGGTTTTTCATCTCATATCACTCTCTGTTGTCTTAGTTAACGAAATATCAATAGGTTTTTCATCCCATATCATTCTCTGTTGTCTCAGTTAACGAAATATCAATAGGTTTTTCATCTCATATCACTCTCTGTTGTCTTAGTTAACGAAATATCAACAGGTTTTTCATCTCATACCATTCTCTGTTGTCTTAGTTAACGAAACATCAATAGGTTTTTCATCTCATATCATTCTCTGTTGTCTCAGTTAACGAAATATCAATAGGTTTTTCATCTCATATCATTCTCTGTTGTCTCAGTTAACGAAATATCAATAGGTTTTTCATCTCATATCATTCTCTGTTGTCTTAGTTAACGAAATATCAATAGCTTTTTCATCTTATATCATTCTCTGTTGTCTTAGTTAACGAAATATCAATAGCTTTTTCATCTCATATCTTTCTCTGTTGTCTTAGTTAACGAAATATCAATAGCTTTTTCATCTCATATCTTTCTCTGTTGTCTTAGTTAACGAAATATCAATAGGTTTTTCATCTCATACCATTCTCTGTTGTCTCAGTTAACGAAATATCAATAGGTTTTTCATCTCATACCATTCTCTGTTGTCTTAGTTAACGAAATATCAATAGGTTTTTCATCTCATATCACTCTTGTCTCAGTTAACGAAATATCAATAGCTTTTTTTTTTTCTCTCATTCCACGCTTAGTTTCCTCAGTTTCATAAGCTTCAATAACGTTAGCCTCTTTTTTCCCTCTTCGTTTGCCTCAGTTTAACAAAATCTCAATAGCTTTTTAATTTCGTTCCCCCTCCAAGCCTCACTTCATCAGGTATCCCCAAGAACAAGCTATTGGTGTCTCCCTTATCGGTATATATCTCAGGTATTCGATGGGACAATAGCTATGTAGATCTCGTGTTGATAAGAAGACGAATAAGGGGAGGCTTGTGATATATGTGTCCCATGACGAAAGTAATGTAGATAAGAGGGCATTGACGTATAAGGAGTTGGTTTATCCCTGGGAACAGATTAGGAAAGGCTTATTTTGATAGGCTTATCTTGGTGCTGGTGAATGAAGGAGTCGATTGTAAAAGATGTTCATGATTGAGAAGAACAGATACGAGATAGAAAAAACCCTAATATGAAAGTGAAAGAGAGAAAATATGTAGAGAGATTAATTTACACAAGAGTAGAAGAAATAAGTATTGTAAAGAGATTGATGATTAGAGGAACAGATAAGAGAAAAACGGAAAGAAAAAACGATTCCCAACATGAAAGAGAATAATAAAAAGAAAGTAGAGAACATGAATTTACACACAAAAGTAGAAGATGTAAGGAAAAGAAGAAAGAGAAAGGCAGAAACACAGAGAGAAGAAAGTAGAAAAGAAGGGAAAATAAAGAAAAAAAAACAACTCTCAACACCAGAAAGAGAAAGAGAAAAGAATAAATATGCAGAGAAAAGATGAATTTCCACTGAGATGAGAAAAAGAAGAAGACAGACACGGAAAAGAAGGTAGAAAGAGAAAGAGAAATAAAGAAAATGAGTAGCAGAGAGAGAGAGAGAGAGAGAGAAGAGAAGAGAAGAGAAGAAACAGACAGACAGAGAGATGCCTTGACGCAGAACTAACCCCCCTGCCTCCCTTCTATTAGCCTTGGCCCGGTAATATCTGACTCGTGCCTCTGCTAACCTAGAGAGAGAGAGAGAGAGAGAGAGAGAGGGAGAGGGAGAGGGAGAGGGGTGGGGGTCCTCGGTCCCTTCAGATCTCCGGAGTGGCCGCAAGAGGCGTGGAATGCGAGGCTCGTGGTCGACAGGATAATTTGGTAGTCGGAGCTTGGTCTGTATACCTCTCCTCCCCCCCTCCACTCTCTCTCTCTCTCTCTCTCTCTCTCTCTCTGCCCAAAGATCGTAAAGTTCTCGGTATTGGCTTTTTTTCTTCTTTTTCTTTTTTTTCTTCTTCTTCTTCTTCTTCTTCCCCTTCATTATCATTTTCAGCATTGCCGTCATTTTCATCATCTTCGTTATCTTCATTATCGTTATCGCCATCTTCGTATTCTTCTTCACCGTCATCATCATCGTCTTCATTATCATCAAAGTCTTCTTCTTCTTCCTCTTCGTCTTCTCGTCGGTCTGAGCGTGTTTATTCTGGATGTTCTCAGCCTCTGTAAATGTTTGCCAGCTTGTTTGCCAGTGAAGGGAGAAGAGGAGGAGGAAGAAGAGGAGGAGGACTTGGATGTAGAGGAGGAGCAGGAGCAGGAGGAAGAGTAGGAGGAATATGTAGTGTGGAGGTGGTTGCGGCGGTGGTGATTAAGAAATATCAGTTAACAGACGTATGTGAAAATTGTTATCACACGAGGAGCGGTAGGAGGTAGACGAGGAGGAAGAAAGGTAAGTAAGGGGATGCGGAGGGGGATTGTGGTCGAGGTGTCAGTGGAAGATATTATCACTGAATGAGGAGGGACAGTAGAAGGTTGGTTAGGTTAGGTTAGGTTAGGTTAGGAGCAGGAGGAGGTAGACGAGGAGGAAGAAAGGTAAGTAAGGGGATGCGGAGGGGGATTGTGGTCGAGGTGTCAGTGGAAGATATTATCACTGAATGAGGAGGGACAGTAGAAGGTTGGTTAGGTTAGGTTAGGTTAGGAGCAGTAGGAGGTAGAAGAGGAGGAAGAAGGGTAAGTTAGAGGGATGCGGAGGGGGAATGTGTTCGAGGTATCAGTGTAGGATTGAGGAACCTTTAAGATACACTCGAAAACTATTATCACTGAATGAGGAGGGACAGTAGAAGGTTGGTTGGTTAGGTTAGGTTAGGTTAGGTTAGGTTAGGTTAGGAGCAGTAGGAGGTAGAACAGAAGGAAGAATGCTAAGTTAGAGGGATGCGGAGGGGGACTGTGGTTGAGGTGCCAGTGTAAGATAGAAGAACCTTTAAGATGCACTCGAAAACTATTATCACTGAATGAGGAGGGGCAGTAGAAGGTTGGTTAGGTTAGGAGCAGGAGGAGGTAGAACAGGAGGAAGAATGCTAAGTTAGAGGGATGCGGAGGGGGACTGGTTGAGATGTCAGTGTAAGATAGAAGAACCTTTAAGATGCACTCGAAAACTATTATCACTGAATGAGGAGGGGCAGTAGAAGGTAGAACAGAAGGAGGAGGAGGAGGAGGAGCAGGAGTGTAGTGGTTGATGTGTTAGTATAGGAGAGAAGTCTGACTAGAAGAGGTCGGTCTATAGGATGAGTGTTTTTAGAAGTCTGTCTGTTTATGTCTGTCACTGTCGTTTTCTCTGTCTATACGTAACATTATTTATACTTTCCCCTATTTATAGATAATGGAAACGTTGCTGAACGAAAAAGTATATGACGCGATAATGGTCTTGAAGGCTTAGGTATAGCGTCTAAGATTTCGTCAGTAAACTAAAGAGAGAATTACCGTCGTTTTCATTTTCATTATCGTTATCGCAGTCTCCGTTTTCTCCTTCACTGTCATCATCATCATCTTCATTATCATAAAAAAAACAATATAGTGAACGGGATCAGGGTCATGTTAGCGCTAATCGGGCGGGGCAGAGACTAGAAAAGAACACCAGAACATAAGGAGTATACAAGAGATCACTTACCCAATAGAGGACGGCACTTGGACACCTAACACTTGTATAACGCCACGTACCTCTCCTCTATCTATCTGTCCTCATCCTGTCCTATTGGCACTCCCCACATGACTGCCAGGCCTGTTCCCACTCATCCACCACTCTGTTAGTTAACCATTCCAGTCTGTGTCTGTTGAATCTAAGCCAATGCGTGCCGTTACAAGATCTGGCTGCTGGGAGACTATCATGGTGGTGAGGTGGTGTTGGAGGTGGTTAGATAGTGAGGGTGGTGGTGGAGGGAGTGGTGGAGGTGGCGAGGTATAGTGATGTTGGTGGTGGTTGTGAGGGGAAGATGGAGGTGAGGGAAATGGTGATGAGAGAGTGGTGGTGATGTATGTGGTGGTGGACATGTATTGATGGTATGGGTGGTGATGACGGTGGTGGCAATGGTAGATTTGGTTTTGTGGTGTTTATGGTGTTGGTGGTGAGGGAAAGATGGAGGTGATGAAAGAGTGGTAGATGTAGTGGTGAATAGGTATTAATTGTATGGGTGATGATGAGGGTGGTGGTTGTGGTTGTGTGGTGTTTATAGTAGTGGCGGTGGTGGTGGGAGGTGATGAGTGGTAATGTTGGTGTTGGTGGTAGATGTGGTGGTGAATTGGTATTGATTGTATGGGTGATGATGAGGGTAGTGGTTGTAGTGTTTATGGTGGTGGTGGTGGTGGGAGGTGATATTGGGGTTGAAGTGGAGGAGGAGGTGGAGGTGGGCGGGGCAGGCAGCGCAGGTAGAAACGAAGGGAGGTAGGGAGGTAGAGGCAGTAGGTTGAGGTCCTAACTGTTATCGTCTAAATGCCAACAGTTTCCCGAAGACAAAACCCACAAATGACCCTCAAAAGACCCTCCACTCACCCACAAGCTACACTACGCTCACCCTGACTAAACTACTTAAACGCCGCCTCATTATAAACATCAGTCTCGTAAGCTGAAGTCCCACGTTGCATAAATACTCAGAATAATGCCATCCGTCAACCCCCAAAGCGACCTGGTGCTCCCCTGGCGGCCGGCGAAGAGGAGGAGGAGGAGGAGGTAGAGGATAGAGAGAGCGGGTCAGCCAGCCATCCACACAGTCAGTCAGTCGGTGGTTGTGGCGTTGGTGGCCGTGGTGGTGCGTTCCTTGCGTTGCTTGTCTCGGTTCGTGACTTCATGTTCGCCGCCGCCCGCCGCAAAGCTCAGTTCGCCCGCTCGTGTCGCCCTGGAGTGTTGTGCGTGGCGCTGCTCTCTCTCCGTGTGACGTGGGTTTTTTCGAGCTTTGAAGTGGCTCTAGTGTTAACCTCTGCCCTTGATAGCGTGTGTGTCAGCATGTGTTGGGTGGCCCGGCACTACAACACTCCCTCGATCGTGTCCCGCTGAAGGGGTTTGGATCGTGGCTCTGGATCGCTTTCCCGCTTCGTGTGCAGTGATTTTTGAAGTGTTGGAGTGGTTCTAGTGTTCACCTGTTCATTGTGTGTGTGTGTGTGTGTTTGGCGAGGCGTATGGGAAGGCAAGGGGCTGGGTTCCTGATTTTTTGTGAGCTGTGTTTGGTGTAAGCCTGCGTGTTATTGTAGAGTGTATGTGTGTGTGTGTGTGTGTGTGTGTGTGTGTGTGGAGGGGTAAAGCACCAGGAAAACTTTTATGTGCAGCGAGGCGTATGGCAAGGCAAGGGGCAGGGTTCCTGTTTTTTTGTGAGCTGTGTTTAGTGTTAGCCTGCGTGTTATTGTAGTGTGTGTGTGGCGTGGGAGGCGGGGTAAGGCACGGGGCGTATAACCGCAGG
This sequence comes from Eriocheir sinensis, assembly GCF_024679095.1. Lineage (NCBI taxonomy): Eukaryota > Metazoa > Arthropoda > Malacostraca > Decapoda > Varunidae > Eriocheir > Eriocheir sinensis. Next base: position 19,774,140 of record NC_066519.1, read on the forward strand.
ACCAGGCGCTGAGTTCCCGCCTCCAGCTCTTGTCACTTCCACGAACTAGTGACCGAGTGTTCATCAGTTCGCCCGAAGCAGGAAATTCCCTCCAGATAAAACGCTGACCACAGAAATAAACGACGCGTGGTGAAAAAAATCAACTACCGAGGGGAAATTTTGGAAACGGAGGACTCGAAGCTAAAAAGTCATACAGGAAATGCAATCACAGTTAACATCCATTCTAAAAGCTATCACACAAACCACACAAAGGAAACTCAACTAACTGTAACTTGTAGGAAATCTGGGAAAGTAATGAGAATGGGGAGGAGGTTTATTTGTCAGTCTTCCTTCTCTTCTCTTCTCTTACTGCTCCTCTTTCTTCTCTTCCTCCTATTCCTCGTCTAGTTTAGTCTGTTCTGGGTAAAGCGAGTGACCGTAAAGTGCTTATCCTTGCCTTCAGAAACCCCAAAAGTAATAAAGACTCAATGGGGACGTAGTTTCTGTCACTACTCCTATTGCTACACCCCTACTAAAAATAAAAAATAAAAAAAAAAAAAAATATTACCATCATCATCATCATTATAAAACAATAACATTTTTTCACCTCATAACACTGTGCCAAACTTCTCTGCATCATCATCATCCTCATCATCATCATATTCTCTGCTTCCATGTTTCCCTTTCCTGTTCTTCATCTATTTTAGTCAATTCTGGGTAAAGCGAGTGACCGCAAAGTGCTGTATCCTTGCCCTCAAAACCCCCAAAAGCAACATGGACTGAGTGGGGACGAGGTTGCTGTCTTCTCCTTCCTCCTCCTCTTGCTCCTCATATGATTCAGTCTGTTCTAGGTAAAGCGAGTGACCGCAAAGTGCTGTATCCTTGCCTTCAGAACCCCCAAAAGCAACAAGGACTGAGGGGGGTCGGGGTTTCAGTCACACTATTAGTTCCTCCTCTCCCTGTTACTCGTCTAATTTTGTCTCTTCTTAGTAAACCGAGAGACAGTGACAGAGAAGGGCTTTACCCTCGGCCTCAGAACCTCAGTAAAGTAGAAATGACTCAGCGAGGACGAGGGTTCTGTCACTCTACTACTCCTCATTCTTTTCCTTCTTCTCCTCCTCCTCCTCATTCTTTTCCTCCTCCTCCTCCTCCTTGACATTTCATCTGTGCAGCACATGAGGCGCCACTGAGGGTCGTGTGAGGCTTCCCCGGGTTGACTCGCGCGCCCCAGTGTTTTGTGTCGTGTTTCCCAGGGTGACTGAGGAGTGTGTGTGTGTGTGTGGGCTCGGTTTATTTTGCTTTGAGAGACTGAAGAAGATAAAAATAGATTGTGTTTGAAAGGATATGAAGTTAAGTAACATAATTATTATAGCGTAAATGTATTAGTGTTGAAGTTTGTTAGGCTTTGAAGGATCTGAGCCACTTTTTAAACTATTATATTCAGAAGTATTCAAGCGTCATAGAGTTCATAAGGTTCCTACTTCCTTAACATCCTTCCCTTATTACTTTACTTTTACTTTACTTCCTTACTTTTCACTTTTTTCCTACACTTTAATACGACCCTGCCCCTACTCTCCTTCCCTTTACTACTTTTATACGTATGTTTCCCTACTTTCCTTCCCTTTGCTAGTCTTAAGGGACTATTACACTGGGCAAATTTTCCGTGGATCTTCAGTCAAACCACGATTTCCGCTGGCGTGGTTCTCATATTTCCGTGGTTGTCTGATGTGTCCACGATCTTCCAAAGCTACGGTAGATTTCACTGAAGGACGACGGTATTACTCACCATCGTCATCAGCAGCAATAACAAGAAACAAATGAGAGCCACGCTAGCGGAAATCGTGGTTTGACTGAAGATCCACGGAAAATTTGCGCAGAGTAATAGCCCTTTCATACATCCTGGTGAGCCTTTGAGAACCTTCATCCAGACGCACCCGCTCTTCCTTCCCCCTTCCCCTCCATTCCCGGCCCCGTGTAACCCTGAGCGCGGCGGTGGTGGAAGAAAAACATGATCGAAAAAGTGTCGTGTTCCATTCTCGTGTGGCAGACAGGCAGGACGCGTCTGGGTGGCGGTGGGAAAACTACGGGTGTGTGTGTGAGAGATAGACAAGCCTACGACCTACTAATCAAATCTTATCTTCCACTACTGCTACTACTGCTACTACTGCTACTACTACTGCTACTACTACTACTACTACCACTACCACCACCACTGTTACAACTAGGAACAACAAGACTATTATTTTAACACGCAGTAAAGTCAGTCTTAACTCCCTTCCTTCCTTCTCTCTCATTACCCTTCTGCCCTCTCTCCCTCCCTCCCCCTTCTCCCCTTTCCTCCTTCACTCCTCTTTTCCTCCTTCACTTACCTCCTTGCCTTCATATCCCTTCCCTTCTCATATGACCCCCTTTCCGTCCTCCCTTCCTTCCTGCTTTTTTCTTTCCTACACTCCCTCTCCCTTCCTTCCTTCCTTCTTTCTTTCTTTGTTTCTTTCCTTCCTTCCTTCCTTCCTTCCTTCCTACACTCCCGCTCCCTTCCTTCTTACTTAAGCATTAGTCATCACTATTATTCTCTCTCTCTCTCTCTCTCTCTCTCTCTCTCTCTCATGCGTGCACATCACATCCCGTTCCTTCCGCCACACACACACACACACACACACCAGTCTACCGCCAACGTCGTATGCTCGTGGGTGTGAAAGTTTAAGAAAAGTTACCAACCGCGCGAGGAGGGTGAGGGGGAAACACTACAGGAGGAGAGATTATAGTGTTGCGAGGCGTGTGTGTTGATTGTGTTACTGTGGTGGCGATGGTGGTGGTCTCTATTGCCTGAGGAGTGAGTGAGGTGCGTGTTGCGTTGTCTGTGTTGCTTGTAAGTCTATTTGTGTTCCTCGCGGTCATTACGAAGTGAGTTTTGCGTCATACCCGGGGAAAAAAGTTGATATTTGAAGGTTTAGGAGAAAGAAGAGGTCTGCTGTTGCTGGTACTGGTGGTGGTGGTGATGATGGCGGTCGTAGAGGGGGAATGTTGCTTGTTGGAAAGTTAGTGTGTGTGTGTGTGTGTGTGGTGATCGTAGAGGCGGAATGTTGCTTGTGTGTGTGTGTGTGTGTTCCATCGTGGGTGTTCATGAGGTGGATGTTTGTTACGTTGCAGGTGTGAGGAAATGATAATTGGAGGTGTGTTTGAGGTGATGTGAAAGTGATATAGAGCGAAGAGGTGAAGAGTGTGAGTCTCAGGTGGAAGCGTACTTTTTTCAGGTGATTGGAAAGGTGGAAAGCCGCATGACAAACTGAAAAGGAAATTGATAAGATAAAAAAGAACTGAGAAAAGCTGTAAAAAAGGCGAAGAAAAGTTGAAAAAGCAAAGAAAAATTGAAAAGGCAAAGAAAAGGTAGAAAAAGGCAAAGAAAAGGATAAAAAGGACTCAGAAAAAGTGAAAAAGGGAAGGAAAAAGTGAAGAAAAGCAAAGAAAACGCGAAAAAAAACCCAACTCAAAATAAACCGTGATTTGAGGCGAAGTAAAACAATGGCAAGCTACACAAGAGGTGGAGAGATCATGAGCAGGAGGAGGTTGTTGTTTTGAGCCCAGGAAGCGAGACGAGGAACAGAAGGCAGGTGGAAGACACGTGAGAGGACCTTGCTGTGCTGCTTGTGAGGCGAGACATGAAGGAGAAGCGAGGAGCCAACATGGAGGCCCGCCAACGCATGCGGCAGCGGATAGCCCAGTGGGAGGGGCGGGGGCAGGGCGAGGTAAGGGACACACCTGACCTGCCTGCCGAACACCCGCCGTCCCTGGGGAAGGAGCAACATCTGTGGGTCACAACGCACCCCCCACGCCCCCTGCGCCCTGGTGAAGAGGCGCAGGTGTGTGTGGATCTGACCAAGGACTTAACGCCATCATTGTCACCACCTGCCTTCTCACCCACGTCCTCAGCCTTCTCCCCGACCTCCCCGTCCTCGTCATCTTCCTTCGGGTCGTCGGTGCAGGAGAATGGGAGTTCGGGGATGACTGAGATGGCTGGGTTTGAGGAGCCGCTGCTGAGGGAGTCGCCCACGCCCCTCCTGACGACCCCCGTGAGGAACGCCGCCGTCAAGAGGTTCTGGCAGCAACAGGTGTGGTGATAATCAGTACCTGAGCGTTACCTGTACTGTACTTGTTGCTCCCTCGTTCCGTTCTGTTTAGGTTCTAGCTGGGTTTTGTTTGGGTGGGTTTACGATGTGTGTGTAATTTTTTTTTATAGCGGAAACTTTCATGTATGTTATTTGTTATTAGGTGGACAGCCGTGACGAGCTTCCGTGTGTGTGTGTGTGAGAGAGAGAGAGAGAGAGAGAGAGAGAGAGAGAGAGAGAGAGAGAGAGAGATATGGTTGTATGTTCATTCATGGTTGACTTACTCACGGTCCAGTTCGAGAGAGAGAGAGAGAGAGAGAGAGAGAGAGAGAGAGAGAGAGAGAGAGAGAGAGAGAGAGAGAGAGAGAGAGAGAGAGAGAGAGAGAGAGTCAACCGGTTACTGCAGGTCTCACGATTAGTTGCAAAACACTTTTAAACACCTTTTCTTTTTTGCTTTTTTTTTCCCTCGTCCTTCAAACAGGAAACCTTTTGAGGCACCCGTACGCGGCGAGGCAGGGATTTCAGTTTTTTTTATTACTCTTTTTATTTTCGTTTTATTTTCCATTTTTCTATTTTTTCCTTTGCCCCGAACACTTCATTTATCACATACTCGAGGACGGTGTTGAAAGGAGGAGGAGGAGGGGGAAAGAGGAGGAGGAGGAGGAAGGTGACAGGGAACGTAAGGAGAGAGGAGGTGAACAGGGGGGAAGGGGAGGGAAGACAGGGACGAGAGGGGTATTATAGTGTGTGTGTGTGTGTGTGTGTGTGTGTGTGTGTGTGTGTGTGTGAATTTTCTCCCAGTGTTTGCCTTGCCATTTTTCACCTCCGTAGACAAACTCATCTCATATTAGCATCTCCATTTCTCTATTTATCTTACGTATCTTAACCCTCACTGCTTCACCTCCTCCTGTATCTTATTTAGCAACCTTAGGACATTACGCAGAGAGACGAAGTAATATGAAAACTTACTAAACATTTACGTTATTCATAGTTTTCAGCGTTCATTCTTTCAAGGTCTCGCTTATGCTCGTATTCTCTCGTTCACAAGTCACCTTTTTACCTGTGTGTGTGTGTGTGTGTGTGTGTGTGTGTGTACAGAGTGAGGCCTCCCCGCGTCGGATAGCTCGGGGTTACCTTCATGACAATTACCTTTACCTGTCTCCTTACCTTGGCGGCTTACCTTGCGATGATTAGCTTTACCTGCATCTCGTTACCTTCGTGGCTTACCTCGTTACCTTGCTCATCTCTGTCGGTCAGTTTGTTTGTGTTTGTGTTTGTTTTGTTTTTTGTTTTGGCTTCGTTATTACTTATTCGGTGTTTTGTTTTGTTATTTTTATAGGTAAGGAGGCAGTTCAAAGGTCCACAGTTAGTTTGTATGGCTTGTGTTTGCGTTTGACTTGTTTTTGTTTTGGCTTCGTTATTAGACTTATTCGGTGTTTTGTTTATCTTTTATTTTTATAGGTAAGGAGGCAGTTCAAAGGACTCAACGTTGCCAGATTGTCTTACTCAGCCTCTTACATTTACCGACTTCCGACCCAAAAACTGTCTCGTGGACTCCAATAAGGAGATTCACTTATAATTATCGTTAAAATAGTTAATTCCTGATGTTTCTTGGCAGTAGTTAGGCGTCAGAAACCGGTAAATACTATGCTCTTGAGTACGACAATCTGGCAACGGGGTCAAGGGTACACATGTCAGTTAGCTTGTATGGCTTGTGTGTACCCTTTTATCTTGTTTGTTTGGGCTTCGTGATATGTTCTGGTTGGTTATTCATATATTCGTTTTGTTATGTATTTAAAGATAAAGGGTCAGCTCTAGGGTGGACATTTGTCAGGTAATTCGTATGGCTTTGTTCTGTACTTGTCTTGTTTTCGTTTTGGCTTCGTTTCTTGTCTTCAGTGGTTGGTTATTTATTTTTATTTTCTATTATTTTTTACAGTCCTTTAAGAAGTGAAGAAAAACCCGCAAATCACTATGCCTACAAATGTAATGACAGGGTGTGTGTTAAAAGATGTTTGCGTGTGGTTATAGTTTTAAGTAGCCGTTCACGTATCATAAATGGTTTGGGCAGTTTTTGGTTGTTTGTGTTGACGATTTCTTCTTGGGCGGTTGAGGAAAGGGTGGAGATGCCCTGCCTGACTGATGGTGACAATAGGGCAGCGTTTTCTTTCGCTGTGGTTCAGATATTTTTTTCTAGTTTTTTTTATCGCATGTATTTCGCCTTAAAAAATGGTTCAAGTGAGTTTCCCTGTAAAACACTACGTCCTTTTTTCGTCCTCCATCCTGAGAATATCGTTTTCCAGGTATTTGTGAGGAAGATGAGGATATTGGAGGGGGTGGGAAATAAAGTATTCCTCTTAACTACCGGGGATCATATTTCTTAATGGTCCCTCCAAGCGAGAAAAATGAGAAAAAATCACCCCTCACACAAACCATTTCATAATATATATATCAAAGCATTTGTGATCAGATTATGTATCATCTATTTTTGGGGGTTTATATCATGGCACAAATTTGGCCCGTCGCTGCTACACGGTAAAGCCACAAATTTGGCCCGTCGCTGCTACACGGTAAAGCCACAAATTTGGCCCGTCGCTGCTACACGGTAAAGCCACAAATTTGGCCCGTCGCTGCTGCACGGTAAAGCCACAAATTTGGCCCGTCGCTGCTACACGGTAAAGCCACAAATTTGGCCCGTCGCTGCTACACGGTAAAGCCACAAATTTGGCCCGTCGCTGCTACACGGTAAAGCCACAAATTTGGCCCGTCGCTGCTACACGGTAAAGCCACAAATTTGGCCTGTCGCTGCTACACGGTAAAGCCACAAATTTGGCCCGTCGCTGCTACACGGTAAAGCCACAAATTTGGCCTGTCGCTGCTACACGGTAAAGCCACAAATTTGGCTGTCCCTTCTACACGGTAAAGCCACAAATTTGGCCCGTCGCTGCTACACGGTAAAGCCACAAATTTGGCCCGTCGCTGCTACACGGTAAAGCCACAAATTTGGCCCGTCGCTGCTACACGGTAAAGCCACAAATTTGGCCCGTCGCTGCTACACGGTAAAGCCACAAATTTGGCCCGTCGCTGCTGCACGGTAAAGCCACAAATTTGGCCCATCGCTGCTACACGGTAAAGCCACAAATTTGGCCCGTCGCTGCTGCACGGTAAAGCCACAAATTTGGCCCGTCGCTGCTACCGGGTTAACTATATACTCTCGGCTTTCATCCCGAGAATATCGTTACCTAAGTTCTACGTTTTGGTCAGGAAGAAAGAAAGGAAGGGAAGAAGACGAGGGCATGGGAGGGAGGCGCGTGAGGTCAAATATTCCGGACTATTTATTCTGTCGTCTAATCGGAACACTTCCCCGAAAGGCCGCGATGCAAGTGGTGAACCGGAACGTGTTGGCACTGTTAAACTTGTACGTATTCAGGGCATGCTGTCAATTCTGCGGTGTCCGGGTTGTGTGGAGGAGGAGGAGGAGGAGGAGATAGGGAGGACATTGAAGAGATCGTGGACGAGTTAAAAGATTGAAGGAGGTGATGGTGATTGGAAAAGGAGGAGGAGGAGGTGCGTCGAGGAGGAAGATAAAGAGGAATAGATGAGAGAAAATGGGAAATGATAGACGGGACCAAAAAGAATAGGAATGGATGGATAAAGGAAGGGTAGAGGAAGAGAACGAAGCAACGAAAAAAAATATGGATAACTAAATAATTAGTCGTGAGGGAAGATAAAAAGAAACTGATAAGAGAAAATGGGAATGACATAAGGGATCAAAAATAATGAGAACGAGGAAGAGGAGGGAAGGAGAATGAAGGAATAAAGGATAAAATACAGATAATTAGTATGAAGGGGGGAAAGATAAAAGGGAACAGATCAGACCAAATGGAAATAATACTGAGGTAAAAAAAAAAAGAAGAGAAATGTAGATGAGGGGAGATAAAGGGAAGGGGAGGGGAGGAGAAGAAAGGAATGAAGGAGAGAAAATAAGAGGATGACTTTGGAATGTATATATAAAAAGAGGAATGATAATTAGGGAAGAGGGGAATGAAAGATGGGAATGAGGGAGGAGGAGAAGAAGGAGAGAGAGAGAGAGAGAGAGAGAGAGAGAGAGAGAGAGAGAGAGAGAGAGAGAGAGAGAGAGAGAGAGAGAGAGAGAGAGAGAGAGAGAGAGAGAGAGAGAGAGAGAGAGCGCAAAAACGGTATCACCCTTCTCCTAATTTAGCAACGTCGTCTTTCTGGTTAGCAATTCAGTGTGTGTGTGTGTGTGTGTGTGTGTGTGTGTGTGTGTGTGTGTGCCGTTCACCTGTAGAAGCATCACAAACACGGCGGGAGGAGTTAATAATGCAAAGCGACAGGTGTGTGTGTGGGGGGGGGGGTGAGGAGGGGACGGTGGTCGTAGGGGAAGCAGTGAAACAGGTGTGATGTATTAGCATTGGGGTGCCTTGTGAAGCTCTTGGGCCGAGGCTGGACTTTCTTACTTGAATATCTTGTATAATTTCCTTCTTCCTCATCATCATGTATGCAATGTTTACTTCCCTCTGTCGTCGGTACTTGTTGAGTCATGACGCTTCGTGGAGACGTGGAGGACGAGTTAAAAGATTGAGAGAAGTGTGGCGGTGATTGGAAAAGGAGGAGGAGGAGAAGAAGGAAGAGAAGGAGGAGAAGAAGGAAGAGGAGAAGGAGAAGAAGGAAAAGGAGGAGGAGAAGAAGGAAAAGGAGGAGGAGGAGAAGAAGAAGAAGGAAAAGGAGGAGGAGAAGAAGAAGGAAAAGGAGAATGAGAAGAAGGAAAAGGAGAAGGAAGAGAGAAGGAGGAGAAGAAGGAAAAGGAGGAGGAGGAGAAGGAAAAGGAGAATGAGAAGAAGGAAAAGGAGGAGGAGAAGAAGAAGTAGGACTGCATAGAAATACATAGGAAGAATAAACACTTAGAGATATGTTTGTCTCTAGCGAGGGTTGTTGTAGTGTATGCGGGAGGAAGGATATGAAGGGTTTGATGAGAGAAAATGTGCCTGGTATTGGGTATAAGATCGTGATGTAAAGTAGATTTGAGATGGCTTTGCACGAATAACTTACCCTGCTATGTTCTTGTAGGGAAACTTATTTTGTCATCCTCTTGCATTAAAAAACTGCCATCATGCTGAATAAATTACCCTGCTATGTTCTTGTAGGGAAACTTATTGTATCATCCTCGTGCAGAAAAAAAAAGTCATTCTCTTGCATAAAAAAAAACTACCATCCTCGTGCTGAAAAAAATTACCATGCTATACTCTTGTAGGAAAACTTATTCTACCATCCTCTTGAGTAAACAAAAAATTAGTCATTCTCTTGCATATATATAAAAAAAAAACTACCATCCTCTTGCTGAAAAAAAAAATACTGTCGATCTCTTGCATAAAAAAAAATACCATCCTCTTGCTGAAAAAAATAAAAATACTGTCATTCTCTTGCATAAAAAAACTACCATCCTCTTGCAGAAAAAAATAAAAATGCTGTCATTCTCTTGCATAAAAAAACTACCATCCTCTTGCAGAAAATAAAAATACTGTCATTCTCTTGCATAAAAAAACCTACCATCCTCTTGCAGAAAAAAATAAAAATACCGTCATTCTCTTGCATAAAAAAAAAAATACCATCCTCTTGCTGAAAAAAAAATATACTGTCATTCTCTTGCATAAAAAAACCTACCATCCTCTTGCAGAAAAAAATAAAAATACTGTCATTCTCTAGCATAAAAAAACCTACCATCCTCTTGCTGAAAAAAATAAAAATACTGTCATTCTCTAGCATAAAAAAACCTACCATCCTCTTGCTGAAAAAAATAAAAATACTGTCATTCTCTTGCATAAAAAAAACTACCATCCTCTTGCTGAAAAAAATAAAAATACTGTCATTCTCTTGCATAAAAAAACCTACCATCCTCTTGCTGAAAAAAATAAAAATACTGTCATTCTCTTGCATAAAAAACCTACCATCCTCTTGCTGAAAAAAAAAAATACCGTCATTCTCTTGCATAAAAAAACCTACCATCCTCTTGCTGAAAAAATAAAAATACCGTCATTCTCTTGCATAAAAAACCTACCATCCTCTTGCTGAAAAAATAAAAATACCGTCATTCTCTTGCATAAAAAACCTACCATCCTCTTGCTGAAAAAATAAAAATACCGTCATTCTCTTGCATAAAAAAACCTACCATCCTCTTGCAGTAAAAAATAAAAATACTGTCATTCTCTTGCATAAAAAAACCTACCATCCTCTTGCTGAAAAAAAAAAAAAATACTGTCATTCTCTTGCATAAAAAAACCTACCATCCTCTTGCAGTAAAAAATAAAAATACTGTCATTCTCTTGCAGAAAAAACCTACCATCCTCTTGCAGAAAAAAATAAAAATACTGTCATTCTCTTGCAGAAAAAAACCTACCATCCTCTTGCTGAAAAAAATAAAAATACTGTCATTCTCTTGCAGAAAAAAACCTACCATCCTCTTGCTGAAAAAAATAAAAATACTGTCATTCTCTTGCATAAAAAAAACTACCATCCTCTTGCAGAAAAAAATAAAAATACTGCCATTCTCTTGCAGAAAAAAAATACCATCCTCTTGCAGAAAAAAATAAAAATACTGTCATTCTCTTGCAGAAAAAAAATACCATCCTCTTGCTGAAAAAAATAAAAATACTGTCATTCTCTTGCATAAAAAAACTACCATCCTCTTGCTGAAAAAAATAAAAATGCTGTCATTCTCTTGCATAAAAAAACCTACCATCCTCTTGCTGAAAAAAATAAAAATGCTGTCATGCTCTTGCATAAAAAAACCTACCATCCTCTTGCTGAAAAAAATAAAAATGCCGTCATTCTCTTGCATAAAAAAAAAATACCATCCTCTTGCAGTAAAAAATAAAAATACTGTCATTCTCTTGCATAAAAAAACCTACCATCCTCTTGCAGAAAAAAATAAATATACTGTCATTCTCTTGCATAAAAAAAACCTACCATCCTCTTGCATAAAAAAAACCTACCATCCTCTTGCAGAAAAAAAATTTACCGTGCTCTTGTAGGAAAACAAATTCTACCATCCTCTTACAGAAAAAAACCCTTACTCTGCCACAACTTGCATAAAACTTACCCTTTGCCCCCTTTGCTCTTGCAGACTCTGAAGCTGGAGCTGGAGCTGAAGGAGGAGAAGGTGACGTCACTCAACAGGGAGCTGGAGGACCTCAACTTCACGGGGAAGGCCGAGGAGGAGGTGGCTGTGCTGAAGAAGGCGAAACATGACCTTGAGCTGCGTGTTAAAGACCAGGTGAGTGGAGTTTCTCTCTCTCTCTCTCTCTCTCTCTCTCTCTCTCTCTCTCTCTCTCTCTCTCTCTCTCTCTCTCTCATCCAGTATGCTTGTCACACACACACTCTATACTTTCATCGACTTTTTTTTCTCCTTGTCATAAATGCATAAACCTTTCCTTCGTGCCTTGAATACCGAGTGGTTGAGATTTATGACAGTGTTGGTGACGGTGGAAGCGAGTTGCATGAGGTGTGGGTTTGAAGTGGATGAGGGGGGAAGGGTTATTGAGAGAGTGGAGAAGAGAAAGAGAGAGGTGAACAGACTGGAATGAAGAGTGCCTGCAGAGGAGAAAGTGGAGGAGCAAGCATGTGGAGGAAACTAGTATATACATATCTTGAAAGAGAGAGTATGAAGCAGGTGGGCAGAGAGAGAGAGCGAGAGACAGACAGAAGTATGTGGCATGCAGACAAGAGAAGAAAAAACACTGCCAGAGATAAACAGAGGTATCATAAAAGTTAATACACAACATATTAAATATAAAGACAATGATATTTAATCCTGCCTGAGAATTGTTTAAATATATATCATTGTCTGTATATTTAATTATCTCCTTATTGTTAAAGCCCTGTTGTCGATCAGAGTTTATGATATGGCTTTCTCAATTATGTGTGTGAGGTCTAGATATATTTAAAAAGCGCCCATCATTAACCCAGTAGCAGCGACGGGCCAAATTTACGGCTTTACCTTGTAGCATTGACGGGCCAAATTTATGGCTTTACCTTGTAGCAGCAACATGCCATTTGTGCCATGATATAAACCCCAAAAAATAGATGATACATAAACTGATCACAAATGCGTTTATATATATTATGAAATGGTTTGTGTGTGATGATTTTTTCTAATTTTTCTCGCTTAGAGGGACCATTAAGAAACATGATCCCTGCTGCTACTGGGTTAATTTCTATCGTTTGTTTTTGTCTTTGTTTTTCTTTCAATTTTTTCTTTTATCTCTCTTTTGTGCTTAGTTCTCTTTAGTATGGACACACATCATCCATTCCTTTCCATATTCCCTGTTTTGAAAGGCTCCATGCAAAGTCACTGGTATCAGTTAAGTTCTCTAATTGACAGTTCTTCGTAGCTCCCATTCTGTTCATCTTCAGGAGCCTCATACTTCACTCCCAGGATCCATAATTCATTCTGCACTACTTCATCCTAAGCCTTCTTTTATTTACCTCTATTAATGTTACCTTCAACTTTCCGTAAACTGTATGAAGGCACTTGCTGATATGCACACACACACACACACAACAAAAAATATATAAAATAAATAAACAAAATAAAAATGAAGAATAGAAGTGAAATAAATTAATGAATACATAAATAAAATAAATAAATAAAAAGTAAAGACCATGGCCTTCTCCTGGATTGCCAAACTCAGGGTGTGTGTGTGTGTGTGTTGTAATCTGAGCTTCTGTTGCCTTATATGAACCAGCCCACCGCCCTCCCACCCACCTGACACGGCATGGAATATTTCTGTATCTAGATTCACTCCATGGCTTCCCACACCACTCGGCCACCTCTCAGGGACTGGAAGCAACACATACGCACTAAATCACATGGAGAGAGGACTATTATTGGCCTGTTTGAACTAAATTTGACTTAATATCTGATGGCTTCACACACCACTCCACCGCTCAGGGACAGAAAGCAACACATACGCACTAAATCACATGGAGAGAGGACTATTATTGGCCTGTTTGAACTAAATTTGACTTAATATCTGATGGCTTCACCACCGCTCAGGGACAGAAAGCAACATATACACACTAAATCACATGGAGAGAGAGGATTATTATAAGCATGTTTGAGCTGAATTTGACTTAACTCGGTAGCAGCGGGGATCATGTTTCTTAATGGTCCCTCTAAGCGAGAAAAATGAGAAAAATCATCACTCACGCAAACTATTTCATAATATATATCAACGCATTTGTGATCAGTTTATGCATCATCTATTTTTTTGGGTTTATATCATGGCAAAAATTTGGCCTGTCGCTGGTACACGGTAAAGCCACAAATTTGGCCTATCGCTGCTACCGTGTTAATGGTGTTTAGATATCTGTTTGTGAAGACCTAGGTTTGTCTCTTTGCCAATTGTTACCTGTAGAACTTCTCTCATTATCTGCTATATACATTTAAAATTTACTCACTTAAATATTTCTTAGTTGTTTACACTCTTGTCGACACTCACTCAGCCTCTCCTGGCCCAAAAGAGTAATCCAGTTTAGTTTTAGAAATGTCTCTACTCCATTATTATTATCAGGTATTTACAAGCTAAACCCTCACCCTTCAACTGGCCTCTTGCAGACTTCTGATGTTCTTATGTTGTTTTGAGCAGGGGGGGTTTATTCACCAATGCCAACACACCACTCCCCAAAAAGAATCCAGTTTAGTTCTTGAAATATCTGTGTAGCCCCGCCCAGGTATTTCTCTTCAGTGCCTTCATCAGTCTATTCTTGCAGGAGGAGGAGCTGGACGACCTGGCCGGGCAGGTACAGATGCTGGAGGGGGCCAAGGTGAGGCTGGAGATGAGCATTGAGCAGATGAGGAAGGAGAACAGGCGGGAGGTGAGCCAGCGGGAGGAGGAGCTCGAGGAAGTGAGGAACTCCGCCCAAAAGAAAGTCAAAGGTAAGGTGGAGGAGGTTGAGAGTTGGTTGAATTGAAAGTGAAGGGAAAGTTTATGTATGTTGAGTGATGGAAGAGAAGAGACTTAGAAGAAAATTAGAGGTACCGGTACTGTTTGTGTTGGTGTAATTGAGTGACAGTTATTATGGAAGGAAGGACAGAGAGAAAGTGAAGGTTAAGTTTTAGGTTAAGTGATGAAGATTAATTAAGGACATGAGAATCTTAGCTTAGAAGACAATTTGAGGAACTGTGGAAGAGGTTGAGAGTTGGTATGTTGGTTGGACTGAGAGGAGGTTACCACCATGAAAGAGAAAGTAAATAGAAAGTTTATTTAGGGTACATAGTAATTTGCATGTAGAGAAAAGTTCCATGCTTTTTAGAAATACATTGAAATTAACTTACATGTAGCAAAAAGTTCCTTCCCAAAGCATAGAAATCACTACCTTTCTCCTCAACACCTCAGCCCTGGAGACACAACTGGAGAATGAGCACGAGGAGAGGACGCTGCTGGTGCGGGAGAAACACGAGCTGGAGCGCCGCGTGTCCGACCTGCAGGACCGAACGGCGGCCCACGTGGACGAGGAGTACGTGCACAAGCTGAAGAAGGAGCTGAAGAAGACCAAGGCACTGCTACGGGACACCCAGACCATGCTAGAGAAGAGCCAGCAGGAGGGAGGCCACAAGCTGCTCGTCAGGCAACTCAAGACGCAGGTAAATTGCTTTGTCATAGGCCAGGTGTTGTGTTAGGTGTGCTGCCAGTTTGTATGTACACTAACCCTCCATTTTACACTCCCATCATGGTAAGAAAAAGGCTCCCTAGAAAATTGAATGGGTAAAAACTGAATATTATGAAGTGGTAAAAACTGAATATTATGAAGTTTGATAATCTGTCTTCATTTTTTGGTATACAGTAATCCCTCGTTTATCGCTGGGGTTAGGTTACAGAACCCCAGCGATAGGTGAAAATCCGCGAAGAGAATGAAAAACTGGATGGAATTTCGATTTTTGAACTATATTGACACAAGAATCTGGATAAATTGGACTTGGGAATCTACAGTGAAAAACTGGATGGAATTTCAATTTTTTAACTATATTGGACTAGCTAGCGAATCCACCGTAAAGTCCAAAATACCTAAACGAGGCTCCGGAGGAAGACCGTAAGGAAATTTTAAAAATCAAACAAGCGCAGTGTCCGTAGGTGTACTTATTGAATGCGACAAGAGTTTCTAAGTGGGTTGCTGACAGATCCCAGGCATGAAAGGAGTGTGGCACAGATTTTTTGTCGCATATGTGTTGACAGTCGAACGCGTGGCTTTGGCAGCATCGTCTCCTTTCCCTGGTTGAGGAGGTTGACCTGGAAGATAGAAATGTTGTAATTGTATATATGTATCTATTTCTTCCAGGCACATTGATGGTATAACTATATAAATTTTGAAATATGGAAAATTTCAATTCTAACAATTCTCATTTCCAGAGATATACCATCAATGAATGCCTGGGGCATCATGGGGCATCATTTCCTATTTAATAACCAGGAATTTTAAGTTATTCATAACTATAATGCTTTCTGTCTGGAAGTTGCTCAATAAACTCGCTGGTGGGGACACTCGTCTTGTTTAATTTTCATAAAGTTGCTTCCAGTCTTTCCACGGAGACTCTTTTAGGTATTTTGGACTTAGGCAAAGTAGGTTTTGTGCCAATTTTGCCTATAATGAACCTGTCATTACATTTTTTTTGGTCAGTCTTGTACCTCAAGGGTGTGTAAACCAAGCAGAATATTATTACAATTACCTTCTTCATTTCCTTACAGCTTGAAGATGCAGAGTTTGCCAAGACCGCTGCCATCAAGGCCCGGCAGTGTGCTGAGGCTGACCTGTCTGATATGACCAGCCAGTTGGAGGAGGCGCAGCGTTCCAGGAAGGAGGCCGAGGACAGGTGTGCCCGGGTCAGCAAGGACAGGGCTGAAATACAAACACAGGTATGTCAGAGGAGGAAGAGATGGGAAGGGATCAACAAGGGCCGCTCATTCTGTTTGTAGTGATATTTCAGCTATTTTTTTTTCTACATCAATGGAAGTTGCTCAAGGGCAACAAAATCATGAAAAAGCCCACTGATGTTTTAATTAGACTGAACAAAAATTTAAAGTTCCATCTGTGCATTGTTTTGTTATTTTTAACCCTTTCATTGCTAATCGCTCGCAGCGAGACTATCCCCCCAGGCGCATTCGGGCAGCACAGCAGGGGGAGGGGGTCTCTCTAACCACTGTATCTCAAAAATTATTCATCACAGCTAAAAAACAAAACACCTTTGGAAAGAGGAGGCCAAGATCTATAAGATTCAATTATGTAAGCCTCTCCTGCAAGCATACAGGCACAATCAGGGGGTGTTGCCTGTGAAGACGTACATCTGTGCGTGCACGACGGTCAGCCATATTGAGGCAACTACTGAGTAGATCTCTTGATGGGGTGCTGGCAGGGTAATATTGCCAACTGCAAAATTTACAACTATTTGGTCAAAAAACCCACTGAATTGGCAATGCTGTGTGGTGAGAAATAGTGTTGGAACACTCATATGCGGGAAATTTGAGTGTGACTGGCGCTCGCAGCGAGCATTAGCACCACCGGCAAGTTACGCTAGTCCTCATTGCAAGCATTTAGCAACGATAGGGTTAAATGTTCCTCAGATTGCCTACATGACCCCCAAAATAAATAAAAGATCTGTACAGGTATGCAGTAATAAGTATTCATCAGAGTACTTGAATAAGCCATTCACTCACCTTCCAGCTGGAGGAGAGTGAGGAGGAGGTCGCTGAGGTCATGAAGAAGTACAAGTCAGTGGTGTCTCAGTTGTCAGTGGACCAGATCACCCTCTCGGAGCAGAACCAGCAGATTGCCGAGCTGGAGCATGAAAAACAGGTGAGGAGGCTTGACCCAGAACACTTGCCTTGTGTAATTTTACATTTTGTCCAAGACTTCTCAGGGAACCAAGATAACTTGTACAAATGTCAAATGCTATACCCTTGTTCCCCTCCTTCGTCAGGTGCTCCACGAGCGCCTCCTGGAGCTGTCAAGCAAGGTGGAGGTGCTGGAGGGCGAGACAGCCAACATCCACACTCAGCGGCGCCTTGAGATGAAGATCAAGGAGGTGGAGTCAAAACTGGAGCTGGAACAGACCACCAGACAAAGACTAGAGGTACGTACAGGGGAATGGAGGACTTGTTGCAATAAATAGTGCTGTGACATTGTGCACCTTTTTAGTTAGTACTACCAGAAGGACAGCTTTAGTGTATAATCAATGATTCTCAAAATACAGAATGGAAATGAGTTATTGCAGTTGAACAAACCATAGTAACTTCATACCCACCCTTGCAGAGTCAGATCAGTAGACTAAAGGACCAGCTGGAGCGAGTGACTGGCGACTGTGACTCAGCACGCCTCAAGGAGTCTCAGGCGGTGGAGCAGAACAAGCGCGTCGCCCGGCAGCTGCGTGAGGCGCGGGAAGACCTGTCGGCCCTGCAGCAGCGGCACACCGATGCTGTCAACAAGAAGAGTGAGGTGGAGAAGCAGCTGGAGTTGGCAGATTCCGAGGTGGTGACCCTGAAAAGCGACCTCAAGTTGGCGTTCAAGAGAATCGAGGACCTGCAGCAGGCCATCCAGGGTGACCTCAATGATTCAGACTCGGACCTCTCAGACAGGTAACTAGTGCAGGCCGGTGGGTGGGTCGTGGCTGCTCCTCCCCCTCCAGAGCCACTCCACTCCTCCAGGTTTCAGCTCCAAGACTTTCGCTCTACAGTAGAAGCTAGACTACTGTCCTCTCAACACTCTTCTTTCTCTTTTCTAAGCTGATTCTTAAGCTGATTTGTGATTCATCTGTTGACCATTTGCTCACCCATGTCCTGTCTAACTAGCTGCCATACCCTGTCCCTCATGCATGTTGTCCTGATTCACCATGAGATGTGGCAGAAAGGCTTAATGCAGCAGTCTAACTACATTCCAAGGCATTGCAATTATTCACACAAAACAGGATCAGTAAAAAAAAAAGTATAATGCATGAAGAGAGATGTTAATGTATTGATCAAGAGTAATATGAATTGTTTTACTGCATTCATTAATATTGCTAATGATGACAAACTGGCTGAAAAATCTTGTATCAATAATGACTGAGTCTGAGGACATGATAGGAAGACACTAACACTCACGTACGCCACTTCTGTTGTAATAATAATAATAATAATAATAATAATAATAATAATAATTCCCTGCCAGTCTGTGTTGTTGGTTTGGTGTAGTTGATCAAAAAGCTTGTGCCAGTATTAACAAAGCTTGTGTGCCAACAACAACTGTGGCGTGCAGCTTGTGTCAGTCAGGTGCCGGGCTTCTGTGCATTTCTGGACCATACTTGTCTGTTTCTAGCGACAGCGACAGCGACGGCAGCTTGAGCTCTTATCTGACAGCATCTCTGAAACAGCAGATGTCCTCCTCCAATTCAACACTCCGCACTCCTCCCTCGGAAGTGCATCAGTTAGAAAGGTAATTGTTGGCGCTTCTCCACAGCTGAGGTTCAACTGCTGACTGGTTTGTGATGGCCAGTTGCTTCCTCCAGACGCTGGTCAACTAACACGACACTACATAAATCCATAACCCCAAACATTCTTTTTTAGTATTCTCTAGGTATTAATTTGTGTTTATTGCTTACTGCTGCTTGTAAATATATTCCCCCATGACTTGTACAAAGACACCACACCTGACACAGCACCAAGGCTGTTCCTCGGGGCCTCCTGCAGGTAAAGTGGCATAAGGTACAGCCTTCAGGCATTATAAACTCCCTTTGTAAATATCTGTATATATATTTATGTTCATAACTACAAAGTGGTTGAGCAGAATAGCTACTCTCTATCATACCTTATAGTTCGAGGAAATGCATGTGACGTGGTGGTGGTGTTGAGTTACTGGGTACTCGGCTTGATGCTGCGGCGCAGGGTGCTCGTACATAACGCTCGCTTGTGTTCCCTACTCACATTTGTTTCAACTAAGTGGACTAAATTATATTTTGAACTTGTTGCTTTAACATCATAAGTTATCATTTTGGGATAAATATAAATTGATTTAAAGGTACATAGGAACTTTGAATTATTATGTGCTTATAAAACATTTAATTTTTATAAAAGATTACTTTCTCCCCAGAGAACACTGACCAGTTTTATCCATTCTGCAAACTAAAGCCTCTCTCACTCACAGAACTAAACTGCATAGCAATCCTGCTAATAACGGTGAATTTTTTTAGTCATCAATTTGGTGAGAGAATTTGCTTAGTCTTTAAAATGACTTGTTTATTAAATGGAATTTGTCATCTCATGTCTAACAAGTTTACTTACAATACCAGTGTGCCTAACCTAACTATCTAAATGAAAAAATATATAAGGGATTTAGTTTTGAGTAAAATTCTAAACTACATAAAATATCCAAATTAGTGTCAAATCAAAATAAACCCTTCAGTTTTCAGCTTCAGGTGTGCTTACAAGCTCAAATTCCTCTGTTGCTCACTGGATGAAACAGAGCAAAATAAGACCCAATCACTGACATTAGTTAAAAAATGAAAAGGTAGAGATTCCAGCTTAATAAGTAAACTGATAGATCACAAGACTTGGGGATAAAATAAAACATCTTAGCAATAAGAGAAAGCTTATAGAAGACTACAGACCTCTACTAACTAGAGATCAGTAAACACAAAGAAACAAATATCAGCAATAAGAATGATGTAGTAGACCCAAGAACTTAGGCAACTCTTCTTCTAACCAGGTAATGCATACAATAATAATAAGCTAATAGGCCACTGCAGGACTTATGGAACCTCTACCAGCTAGAGATGATGAGAGCTGACATCATGGCTATAAGCAAAAGCTGATAGACCAAAGAACTTAAGGAACTTCTAACCAGGGAACAAGCAAGCAAGCTTATTTGAGACTGCAGGACATGAAGAACTTCTGATAACTAGGGAACATATACTAATCTCATGGGAGACAGCAGGATGTAGGGAACCTCTGCTAACTAAGGAACATACAATTGGAGACCCTAGGACGTAGAAAGCCTCTACTAACCATGGACTGTACTAATGGTTGTCAATGTTCCTTCTAGGATGGAGCAGCCCACTTCCCCCTGCAGCGAAGCCATAAGTGAGGATCTTGAGGAGGCAGTGGCGGCGGTGGGCAGGGAGTCTTTCGCGTGATAGTTTGTACTTAGTTTATACCTGATATCATAAGTATTACTGTACCATTAATAACATTATTACTATTATTATTATTTACATGCTACATAGAATTTTATATGTGAGAAAGATTTAGCGAGTAGGCGGATTTTTTTTCTTCTGAATTCTCGAGCTTTTCTGACAAGATTGACGGATGTTGAGTTTATATACCGGAGGAAGAAAGTTGTGTTCCAGTGGTGATTTGCGGTTACTGGAGAAGTGATTGAGCTTTAAATAGGTTTTGTATATGTGTACAGAAATAAATATTGAAAGCTGGGTGAGAGGATGCTACTGATACTGCTTCTTGATCTCCTGCTCCTTGGTGCTCTCCTCCTCCAGAAAGGGTCTGTTCGTCCTTTTTTGTCTCACGTTTTGACAGTGACATTCCTCTACGTGTTCTCAGCCATGTGATAGATGGATCAGCCACAGACCACAAGTTCCTACCACCACCACGATTGCTTTCATTGAGTTAACTTTTCACTTCTCTCGATTGCTTTTATTGTGCAACTTTTCATTTCTCTCAATATTTATGTTGGTAGCGTTTAGGTGTGGTTTATCCATCTACGGTATTCCCTCACGAAGACTTATGTTTACTGCAGTAGTACAGTTCTCTCGCTACACAAATACAGACTAACGTAATTTGAATCACTTAAACGTCCAGGAATACTTTGATAAATAATTACTTGTATCAAAAAGTACTTATTCAGATGTTAAATTGTCACACAGATTGATGTTATAGTTTTCCTAGGGCTCAGAAATTCTTTACACACATTACTTCTGATCAATATGTATTACCTAAGGCAGTAAACCATCACCAGGAAGAGTTTTGATTGTACATTACTATCAAAATCTTTATATTCTGACAGCTGATCATTTTACCTGATCAAAATGTACGAACTCAACAGTAAACCATCACCAGAAATAGTTTACAGTTGCGCATTACCAGCATTGATATTTCCACATTCTGACAGCTAATCACTTAACCAAGGCAGATTGATGTGTCGCGTATCTCTCAGTGTTCAGGAATAATTTACAGTTGCACTTGACGGTTACCAAAATGTACGTATTTAGTCAGGGTTCTACACCATCCATGACCTTAGTTTCTGTCCTGCCAGCTGCAGCTCAAAAAGTGTACCTTTAGTCAGCGCTCAGTTGACTAATGGAGTTCACAAAGACTAACTGAACGTTTCTCATTCCTGCTCACACGGCTACCTGCTCTGAGGCCTTACTGACCCCATGACCCTGCTTGCACCCTAACGCACCCTCGTGGCAAGCTGTCCAGTAGGATTGTTTGTATATAAGACTGTAAAAACAAATGATGATGCATAATAAGGATATATTCGCCAGCATGTGGGCAGCAGTTCAATTGGTAATCATCAGGAAAACAGCACTTAGGGATATTGAGTCGAGGTGTGGAAATTGAACACACTGACACTGGTTTGTTTTTGTCCCTTAGCCGAGGGATGGAAATGAAACATGGTAAAAGTCCTGTAATTTGAACGCCTGTGACAACCCACATCTTTTTGGATTAATGAAGAGAAGCTCATCTTTAAACTTGTACATGAGCATCAATTATTTACGGATGGCAATTTCCAGCCTTCAAGAAAGATTATTGGAGGTTTCAGACCACTTAAATTTAGACTAATGGACTTTTACTAACTGTCAAAATAAATACCAATAACCATTCTATATTTTGACACTAGTTTATCAATTTTAAACCTTGGCTCAACATTCCAGAATTTATATTTTCTGATGTGAATATCAATGTGAATGTTGCACACACACACTGGCGAGCACATCCCACCCTGTACATACCCCAAACACGCCCTCATTGTGCATTGGATGACTCGGCAGCCACCACTTAGGGATTTCCTGCTTGCTTCCCATCTCTTCCCCGTCTGAAGAGTGGAGACAGCCTGGCGTTCTGGCACTTCCTCCTCCTCTTCCTCCTTTCCCTCCTCCTCTGCTCCCCTGCAACAGTGTACAGTGTCTCAGTTCCTCAGGAAAGTGTTGCTGCTACCAGAGGCTGCGCTGCCAGGCGGTGCATTTGTACGTGTAGCTAAAAGAGCTCAGAGTTTACTGTAGGCAGAAGTTTGTCGTAATGTTTTTAGATTCAGGAATGATAGATAATACATGAAAGAAATTGTAATGTGATGCTATCAGGAGCTTTATGTAGGAAAAAATTCTGATTTTGTTTCAAAATGCAATGATTGTGTGCTGTGAAAACTAAAGCAAATCAAAATAGCACCAAATTAATCAAAGAAAAAAAGCTTAAAGTCTGTTGTTTAAATGTACGTCAGCTTCATTTGTGCTGTGGAAATAATTGAAAGCAAGATTCAATGCAGAATTTCCATTAAACTAAAAAAAAATGTAATGTGATGTTCACTAAACTTTCTAACATGCTCCAAAAATTTACTTGGAAGTAGAAACAGTTAGGAAAGTACGTCAGAGCTTTTGCAGAGAAGCCAATATCTTGTGCCATTGTGTGGAGTCTGTTTGCCACCAGATTCCTTACTTTCAGACTTCATATAGATGGTCTGGTCTTACTGAATGTTGAAGAATACTACTGCAAGCATGTTTTTATATAAAGTCTCTAGCAAGTGACTGTGGTACTTAAAACACTAGCCTTGTCTGCTTGGCCAAGGAATGAGAGGAACACACAAGGTAAATTTTGATCAACAAGGCCTTAACTGGAACTGTATTACTGTATCAAAAGATTATCATGTAGTCTCCCCATATTTATTTACTTCCTTGTAAATTATTTATCTTCCCCTCACCAATAAAGCTCATGTAAGAAATCATATCACAGAATCCTTAGTGTAAGACAAAGGTTTGTAATGATTTGTATGGAATTACTTTATAGATATGTACAGTGGAAAATACAACTAACAGACGACTCGCTGTGGTTTGACTCCTTCCTTTGTTATAGTACCGGGCAGAAAGGGGCGTCAGCTCTCAAACACTAACCCGGTAGCAGCGACGGGCCAAATTTGTGCCATGATATAAACCCCCCCAAATAGATGATACATAATCTGATCACAAATGCTTTGATATATATTATGAAATGGTTTGTGTGATGGATGACTTTTTCTCATTTTTCTTGCTTGGAGGGACCATTAAGAAATATGATCCCCGCTGCTACCGGGTTAAAATACCAGGAGCCTGCTATGAGCCACTCTGCCTAGGATTTTATTTTTTACGTTCGGCCTATAGTGCCGGCAGGCTTTCTTGGTGGAGCGTAGTGGTTGGTAGTAAGTTGGTATGGCCCAGGCAAGTATTTTATACTTCATGCTCTTCCCTGGAACTCATCTTTGATCCTCTTTCAAGAGTTTATCTAGAGTCTGGGTTAGTGTTTTAAAATACCCAGGAATTTTGAATTAGAAAACCTTCCATGGGAATTTTGGGAATTTTCGTGAACTTTGAATATTGAGAAAAATTTACGTTTAGCCTACCTATGGCGCCTTTAAGCTTTTTATTTTTTGAGGCTGAGGTTATTGAAAATTCATATATGCTGCCTTACTAATGAGACTTTCTATACAACAAAGTGCAGTTATTCTGTGTTGATTCATACCATAAAATGCTGACTACCATGTGTTTGAAGATGCCCCAAACTTACCTAATCTAACAAAATCACAAAAAGTTACCATACGACTTGACTCGGAAGAATCATATATGCCTCCTTACTGACGGAGTGAGGTCATTCTTTGTTATTTTGTGCCATAAGCTGTCGCCTTTTGTGTGTTTGAAGATGCCCTAAACTTAACCTAACCGAACAAAACCACAAAATGTTACCACATGTCTTGACTCAGAAAAATATTCCATTCTTCCCTACTAAAAGTGAAAGCTTTCTTTGGTATGTTTTTGAAAGTTCCTTAAACAACCTAACCTATTGGAAATACAATTTTTGTTGCTTAAAATTTTTTAATCAATAGTTATAACCAAAATTGATGTATTAATTCAAACTCATGTATGAAAAATTTGAAAATTCCCGAATATTCCCCAAATTCCCAGGCCCTGAAAATTCCCGGAAACTTTCCTAGTAAAGTTTCTAATTTTCTGGAAACTCTCCCACCCTTTTTACCCCTAGTCCGGGTTGACAGGTGGTCTTCAGAATGTAGTGACACGACTTGCCTGATGGGGGAGCCTCCCACAACCCACTTAGCCAGTGGAGTATCTCTTTAGCCGACTGGTAAAGGAGTGGCTCTCCCGTTACGCTAGTCGCGGGTTCGATCCCCGGCGCCGGCAAACCTTTCCTTGTCGGGATTAATTTCTCGTGTGTTTCGTTACACGCAGAGGACGTGTGTGAGTGTAGTAAAGAGAGAAATTCTGGCATTTCACTGGTGACAAAAGCGGTGGGATCCTCTCCTGTGGTTCTGTTGTGTCACCCCGAGAGGGTAACAGGTAACCGAAGTTCATAGAAAACGGGAACTCAACACACAGAAATTAATCTAAATAGGAATGGGGAGCCGTGTAGTGACACGACTTGCCTGATGGGCAAGCCTCCCATAACCCACTTAGCCAGGGGGGTACCTCTTTGGCCGACTGGTAAAGGAGTGGCTCTCCTGTTACGCTGGTCGCGGGTTCGATCAGCGGCGCCGGCAAACCTTTCCTTGTCGGGATTAAATCTCGTGTGTTTCGTTACACGCAGAGGACGTGTGTGAGTGTAGTAAAGAGAAAAATCCTGGCATTTTAAGAAGAGCACCCGGTTATGGTACTTGAACCCGAGGCCTCCAGGACACCGCGCCCGCACGCTGACCACCCGGCACTCCCCTTCACCAATCAAAGTAATCGCCATGGGAACAATCTTTCAACACAAGATGGTCAAAGATCTATAGAAATTCTTAGATATAGTTAGCGCGAAAAATAACTAAAATGAGAACTGATTGCTACTGCGGTGCGATAGAAAGTTGAATGGAATCGTCAATCCTTCACTAATATTTATACCTAAAAGTAACTATCAATTAAACAATATAACTACAGCTTGATACACTAGAACCGCCGAAAACCCCAACGACGGCCCTCAGCCCTTCAAGTGCCTGACTCCTGTTACTTCGGAGCACCGGTTCCTCTCGCCCATCCGGGGCTCCGTTCAGGTGTTGTGAACCATAACGATCATGATTAGACTGCTGAGGCGACAGCACTTTCGTTGCCCGTGGGTGTACACGAGTAACAATTCTTAAATAACGGTTGATATTTATATATAATCAATTAATTTGGTACCAATCCTTCTCCTGCGATGCTCAGGCTAAGTGGATTATAGGCGCTCCATAATTTTTTCGCCTTTGTTGATTAGCGCGTAGCCGAGTTCCTGTTCGAATTGTCGGAGCAGTCGTTCTACAGTCATTGAAAGACCTTGGAGCTTGAAAAGAGGCATAACTCGAAAAGTAGACATTTGCGACGGAAATCAGGTATAAAATCGTGGAATTCACTACATCTATCACCAGAAAAACATGAACCAAGTCAGAAAATCGTTGGTTGGGTGAAACGGCAAATTATCCTAACCTTTTAGTAACCAGTGAATAACGTATATAGAGCACTTACTGGCTATAAGGCGCAAGAGGTCATGCAAGGTCAAGCACCCCTGTCTACTTGTGATTAGCACGTCTGCACTACACAACTCATCATGCACGGTGGAGCCACGCAACCCAGTCTATATCCCTTTTGTGAACATAATACAATCAATGACGACTGAGGTGCCAAAGGGTCGTGCATTATCCCTCACCTCTATTGTGATTAGCAAGTCCTGGCTCCGAATCAGTGAGCTCCGGTTCGAATCGCTAGTTTCATGCACCGTGGAGTTAATCTTTTAATAATGCCACTTTAAACGATGGATCTAATTTACTGGTTTTGGACTGCCTAAGAGCTAAGGATGACGCCTCAGCTCCCTATTTAAGACTTTGAATCAGTGAGCTCCGGTTCGAATCGCTAGTTTCATGCACCGTGGAGTTACTTTTAATAATGCCACTTTACACGGTGGATCTAATTTACTGGTTTTGGACTGCCTAAGAGCTAAGCATGACGCCTCAGTTCCCTATTCAAGACTTCGAATCAGTGAGCCCCGGTTCGAATCGCTAGTTTCATGCACCGTGGAGTTAATCTTTTAATAATGTCACTTTAAACGATGGATCTAATTAATTTACTGGTTTTGGACTGCCTAAGAGCTAAGCATGACGCCTCAGCTCCCTATTTAAGACTTCGAATCAGTGAGCCCCGGTTCGAACGGCTGTTCCGTCACCGTGGAATTATACAACTTATATTAATGTCCCTTTGAACTACGTATCCAATTAATATACTAATTCTATACGTGCCAAAGACCTGTACATCACGTCTCAACTCTTTAATTAATTCCTCACCCTCCATCATCGCTTACTATAGTCGCCGTAAGCTGACATATCATAGTTGACATATCGATCAATTTACCTTCCCTGAGGACAACCTTGCATAGTGGCGACGTTATTTTAATCCCAGAACAATACTGCGAATAATTACCCACCTGAGAGTGTGTTGGTGATGCAGGACGACCGTCTAGGCGCCGCCACAATGGACACCACCACGATCACTCCGCCGCCCATTCCTGCCCTCCGTCTTCTGCCTACATTCCTGTGCCTCCACCTCGCCCCGCCCCTTTTCTCCCACGATTACCACCTGAAGCAAAAGAGATAAATCAGTAAACTCATGCATATATGACGTACTGTGCATGACTTTAGAGATAATATGACTTAAATGTATCTAGTATATGATTTTACTGCTGTTACGTATCTTACATTTGGAGAGAAACGTACATTTTCATCGTGATCTTGTTCTGTACAGTTGGTAGGCCTGTCTGAGGGGTATCACTGGGTCTTATGCGCATGCGTGGTACTGCTGATGCTTATACTACTTCTTATATCATTCCTATTTATGTTATTACTTATTATCTCATGGAATACCTACGTTAGTCTCTCTCTCTCTCTCTCTCTCTCTCTCTCTCTCTCTCTCTCTCTCTCTCTCTACAACAAAACTCATAACCTTTTTTTTCCGACTAGTGAAAGACTCCTCCCCTCCTCCTCCTCCCCCTTCGCCTCCTCTTCCTCCTCCCCATACCCCTCCTCCTCTTCCTCTTTAACTTCCCTCCCCCCTCCTCCTCCTCCTCCTCCTCCTGGTCATTACCGAACGTCTTCAAATCTGCGGCCTCCTCAAAAATGGAGTCTTGTAAATTATGGAAACGTGACGGCCGGGCTGTTTTTATCCTCCGAAGAGAAAGAAAGAAAGAAAGAGAGAAGAACCAGACAGCCGTTAATTTAGCACGGTCTCTCTCTCTCTCTCTCTCTCTCTCTCTCTCTCTCTCTCTCTCATAGCCATATAGTTTTAGGTGAGAAAAACCATAAAGTCAAACAAGCTAATAAGGTCTTAAGATCATTATTTGCCTCTCTCTCTCTCTCTCTCTCTCTCTCTCTCTCTCTCTCTCTCCTCCATCGGTTCTTAGGGTCCTTCTTTACCTCATCTTTTGCTTCCTCCTCCTCCTCCTCCTCCTCCTCCTCCTCCTCTTCCTCTTCCTCCTCCTCCTCCTCCTCCTCTTACAATCCGTTCTCCTCTTCCTCTTCCATTTCCTTCTTCTTCTTTCATTAAGTCTTTGTCTTCACACCACGTCGCTTCCTTCTCCTTTTCCTCCTTTCCTCCTTCCTGTCATCGCTTTTCGTCTCCACACCATCATGTCTCCTCCTCCTCCTCCTCCTCAATCTGATCGCTTCTTCCGCACTTAAAGGATGTGACGAGACGAGTCAATCTCTCGACTTGTCTCGCCTCTTGAATAAAATGGATGTGTGTGTGTGTGTGTGTGTGTGTGTGTGTGTGTGTGTGTGTGTGTGTGTGTGTGTGTGTGTGTGTGTGTGTGTGTAAAAAAGAGATAGATAGATAAAGAGAGAAACACAGACACAGGATTCTTTTTAGGAGCAGCGAGTAGCGGGCTTTTATTTTTTATTTTTTATTGTTTCCTTTTTTTGTGCCCTTGAGCTGTCTCCTTTGTTGTAAAAAAAAAAAAAAAAAAAAAAAAACGACAGACAGACACAGATATCGTTCCTACCCATCCACACAAACACAGAAACCTAAGAAGAAAAAGAAAAAATCGAAAAAGAAAACAACAACAACAAAAAAAGAGAAAAAAAAAGATCCCTGTCCACACGCCGCCTACCACCTAGAAATTTGAAACTACAAGGGAAGAATATGCCTTTAAGGGAGGGTTTCGGTTTCCCAGGCGGGGGTCTCTTCGGGAATAACATCACGGAGTTTTCGAGGTTATCTGCATTTGGGGTTACATAACAGAGCGTTTTAGCACCTGAGGACATACAAAGCTACCTGAGGCCTTTTATGATTACCAATGTGCTCCTGGGGGATATACAGAGCTGCCTGGGCGCACCTGTGGACATATAAAGCTACCTGGGGGCTTCTCTAATTACCTGGGGACACCTGGGAACACGTGACTTTACCTGGGGCTCCTTAAGTTACCTGTAGATATATGGGAGTATCTTAAGATCATTTACCAACACCTGGTGAACATTAAGTTAACCTGGGAGCTTCTGAGACGATATGAAGGTATTTGTGGTTATCTGAGACCATCTGGGGACACCTGGGGCTACCTGGGGGCTCGTGATATTACCCGGGGTTGCTGGGGTGTAGGCGGAGCTAAGTGGTTGTGTCG
Organism: Eriocheir sinensis; assembly: GCF_024679095.1. Taxonomy (NCBI): domain Eukaryota; kingdom Metazoa; phylum Arthropoda; class Malacostraca; order Decapoda; family Varunidae; genus Eriocheir; species Eriocheir sinensis. The sequence continues at coordinate 19,803,097 of NC_066519.1, forward strand.
AGGCCGTCCGCTGATATACGAGGGAAATATTGGGGTGGGAGAGGCCATCGAGGGCTTGGCGTGGTGGCGTGGTGAGGGAAGGAAAAGGAAAGGGATGGTAGAAGAAAACGAAGGATGAGGGGAAATGTAAAAATGAAGGGGGAGGAAAAGGAAAGATGAGGATGAAAAGAGAAAGTGAAAGAGGAGGAAAAAAAAAAGACAATTGAGATGGAG
>NC_066519.1:19815809-19885809 GCF_024679095.1 Eriocheir sinensis
GTCTAATGGCCCTCACCAACGCTGGCCGGCACGGGGATAAAAACCTCGGCCCAAGACGTTTTGCTGTGAGAGTGTGCTGGGAGTGAGTGAGAGGGATGGCTGAGGGAAAAGGAGGAGGAGGGGAAGGAGAGAGGGATGGAAGGGGACAGGAGGATTGGAGGGGGAGGCTGAGAGATGGAAAAAAGAAGGAAGGAGGGGAGGCAGAGTGAGAGGGAGGGGGAAGGAGAGAGGGAGGAGGGAGGTGGAGGAGGGGCAGAAGAAAGGGGAATGGAAGGGAAGAGAAGGGGAGAAGGAGGGGGGCAGTGAGAGAGAGATGCAAGAGGGAAAAGAGGAAGGGAAGGAGAGAGGGAGATGGTAAAAGTGAGGAGGAGGAAGGAGAGGGCCAGAAGAGGGAAAATGAGGGGTAGCAGAAAGGGGGATGGAAGAGGGGAGAAAAAGGGGGATCAAAGGGAGAACGATGGAAGATTAGAGGAGAGGAAAGAAAAGATAGGGAGATATGGCAGAAGGGAGAAGAAAGGAGAAAGATGGAAGAGAGGGGGAGGGAGAGAAGAGAGGGAGAGAGATTGAAGAGTGGAGGGAGTAGAAAAAGTAGAGGGAAGAGAAGAGGGAAAAAAGAGAGAGGGAGATAGAGAGAAAAAAAGGAATGTGAAGGGAAGAGAAGAGAAGGAGGAAGAGAAGAGGGGAAAAAGAGGGAGAGAGAGGGAGATAGAAAGGAAGAAAAGGAATGTCGATGGAATAGGAAAGGATGGATAAAAAGAAGAAGAGGAAACGTAAGGAAAAGAAAAGGAAAATGAGTAAAAGGAGTGAAAATAAAGAAAAAGGAGGGAAAAGGAGGAAGGAGGAGAGAAAAATGATGGAGGAAAGGAGGTAAGAGGAGGAGGAGAGGACGAGAAAGTAAGTGTCTATTCAAACTTACTTTTTTCTCAGTCCTTTTTTTTACTTTTATCCATTCTCTCTCTCTCCTCCAACCATCCTCTTTTTGCCTCCTCTTCCTTTTTTATTCTCTCTCCCTCTCTCCTCCCTCCTTTCTTCTCTCCCTACTCTCCTCTTTACCTCCTCTCCCTTTTTTCTTCTCTCTCCCTCTCTCTCCTCCCTCCTTCTCTCCCTACTCTCCTCTTTACCTCCTCTCCCTTTTTTCTTCTCATTTTTTCTCTCTCCTTCCTTCCCTCTCTTACTTACCTCCTACCCTCCTCTCCCTCTTTTTACTCTCCTCTTCCTCCTCTCCCTCCTCTCCTTCCCTCCTTCTTACTCCTCTTCCTCCACTTCCTTCTCTCCTTCTTCCTCCACTTCCTTCTCTCCTTCTTACTCCTCTTCCTCCACTCCTCCTTCTTACTCCTCTTCCTCCACTTCCTTCTCTCCTTCTTCCTCCACTTCCTTCTCTCCTTCTTACTCCTCTTCCTCCACTTCCTTCTCTCCTTCTTACTCCTCTTCCTCCACTTCCTTCTCTCCTTCTTACTCCTCTTCCTCCACTTCCTTCTCTCCTTCCCTCCTTCTTCCTCCTCTTCCTCCTCTCCCTCATACTCCTCTTCCTCCACTTCCTTCTCTCCTTCCCTCCTTCTTCCTCCTCTTCCTCCACTTCCTTCTCTCCTTCCCTCCTTCTTACCTCACACATCTTACTACCCACCTCTCTCTCTTCTTACCCCCTTCTCTCCCTCCCTCTCCCCCTCCCTTCTCTCTCCCCTTACTCTCTCTTCTTACTGTCTTTCTCTCCTTCCCTCCCTCACACACACACACACGCACACACTCACAATATACTCACTAAGGTCACGCTGGTCAGGTCACGGGTCTATTTGCTATGCCCCCCCTCCCTCTCCTCTTCTCCCCCACCTCCTCCCTCCCCTCCTCTTCTCCCCCCTCCTCCCCCATCCCCCCCCACACCCACCTGAGTCACCGCCACAGCTACCAAACTACTGACATCACACGCAATCCCTTCGCCCCCCCCCTCCCCCCTCCCCTCTCCTCCCCTCCCCCCCAGACATGCAATAGTTTCCTCGTTAGCCACCACCACCACCACCATCACCACCACCGCCACCGCCGCCGCCATACCAAAGCCGCCGCCTGCACGCAATGCCTCTTCCTCCTCCTCCTCCTCCTCTTCCTCCTTCCCCTCCTCCTCCTCCTCCTCCTTCATCCAGAAAACACTCGATAATCATGGTATCCCCTTTTTCTTGCGTTCTCTTCTTCTTTATGTATTCAATTTTGTCTTTCTTATGGGGATGTGTAGAGAACGCGAGGGAAAATAATGCTAGAAGGAACGTAAGAGAGAGGAGGCAAGAGAGAAAACGAGAGATAAAAAAAGTGAGAGAAAATGCAAAGAAGGAAATACAAGAATGGGAAAAGAAGACGGACAGGATAAAAGAAAATAAACGAGGAGTAAAAAAAAAAAAAAAGCGACAGAATAGTGCGAGAGAAATGCAAAAGAGAAAAGGAAAAAAATAGAGAAGAAAAGAAAGACAGGATGGATAAAAGAAAATGAAGAAAATAAAATAAAACGAAAAATGAAACAAAAAAAAGGAAAGAAAAGTGAATGATAGCAATTACAAAAGACCAAAGAGAGAAAAGGAGTTAAAATAAGAGTGAGTATAGAAGATAAGCAAATATATGTAAGAGTGAGAAAATAATAAAAAAAGTAAATTAGAATAGAAATAAAATAGAATAGAAATAGAGATAGATAAATAGACAGATGGATAGATAGATAGACAGATAGACAGGAAGAGAGTTTTACGTTGCACACTTTTTTTCTTTTTTTTTTTTGCTTTTCTTTCTCCTTTTTCTTGTACTGTTCATTTTAAAGTTTGAGAAGGAAGAATTTTGACTCCTCGGAACCATTTGTTGTTTTTTCTCTCTCTCTCTCTCTCTCTCTCTCTCTCTCTCAAGGGCTTTCGGAGAGGGAGACAGAAATCATGAATAGAACAAAAGGGAAAAACGAAGAGAGAGAGAGAGAGAGAGAGAGAGAGAGAGAGAGAGAGAGAGAGAGAGAGAGAGAGAGAGAGAGAGAGAGAGAGAGAGAGAGAGAGAGAGAGAGAGAGAGAGAGAGAGAGAGAGAGAAGAACGAGACAGAGAACGAGACAGAGAACGATACAGAGAACGACAGAGAGAACGAGAGAGAACAAGAGAAAAAGAAGAACGAGAGAGAGAAAATTAAAACAGAGGGCGAGTAAAGAAGAAGGGAGACAACAGAAGAAGGATACTAAAGAGGGGAAGAGGAGAGTCTGCCCTACGCTGAGCCAGACACAAGTTCAAGAGTGATAACAAGAGGCCAAGAGGACGATGGGGCTTCAAGAGGAACACGATGGGAATGGAGGACGAAAAGAGGAAGCCAGGAGGTATTGAGAGAGGGAGGGAGGGGAGATAAAGAGGAGGAGGAGAGAGAGAGATGGGAGAGATATTGAAGGGCAGGGAAACGGAAGAGGAAAAGAAGAAATAAAGTTGGGTATAAGACGGAGAGAGGAAGAAGGAAAAAGAGAAAAAAAGAGAAAGGAAGAGGAGGAAGAGGAAGAGAGGAAATAAAGTTGGGTATAAGACAGAGAGAGGAAGAGGGAAAAAAAAGAGAAAGGAAGAGGAAGAGGAAAAGAGGAAATAAAGTTGGGTAGAAGACGAAGAGAGGAAGGAGGAAAAAAATAAAAAAAGAGAAAGGAAGAGGAGAAAGAGGAAGGGGATATAGAAAAAGGAAGAAGAGAGATGTAAGGGGAAGAGGAGAAGAGGAGGAAGAAGAGGAGGAGGAAAAAGAGGAAGGGGATATAGAGAAAAGAAGAAGTAAGATGTAAGGGGAAGAGGAGGAGATAAAGAAGAGGAAGGAAAAGGAGGAAAAGAAGAGGATATGAAGGGCTAAGTAACGTACGAAGGAGGAAGAGAGGAGGAGGAGGAAGAAAAATAAAAAAAGAGGAGGAAAAGGCGAAAGAGGAGGGGGATGTGAAGAAGGAAGTAAGATGAGAGGCGGAGAAGGGAGGAAGAGGAAGAGGAAGAAGAGGAAGAGGAGGAGAAGGAAAATGAACAATAAAAACAAAGAAACACAAATAGGTAAAATCGGTTCACTGGTAAAATGCATTGCGAGGTGTGAAAAGGAGGAGGAGGAGGAGGAGGAGGAGGAGGAGGAGGAGGAGGAGGAGGAGGAAAGCCATAAAATATAACGAAGAAAGGCAATGGAGGAAAAAAAAGAAGATACACAGAAAAAACGTTGACAGGGAGGGAGGGAGGGAGGGAGAGAAAGAGGGAGAGAGAAAGAGGGAGAGAGAATGGAGGGAGGAAGAAAAGGGAAAGGAGAGGCGTGGATGAACGTGAAAGAGCGACGGAGAAGGAGGAAGAGGAAGAGGAGAGAGAGAGAGAGAGAGAGAGAGAGAGAGAGAGAGAGAGAGAGAGAGAGAGAGAGAGAGAGAGAGAGAGAGAGAGAGAGAGAGAGAGAGAGAGAGAGAGAGAGAGAGAGAGAGAGAGAGAGAGAGAGAGAGAGAGAGAGAGATAACATGGAGTGTGAATGGGAGGAGGAAAAAGGGAGGAAAAAATTATAGCGTGTGAAATTGCCAAAGGGAGAAAGGAGGAAGTGAGGGAAGGGAGGAAGGGAGGAGGAAAAATGATGGATGGAGGAAAGGAGAGACGGGAGGGAACGAAGGAAGGAAAGGAGAGAAGAAAAGGAAAGAAGGAAGAGGAAGGAGAAATGGAAAGGAGAAAGGGGGGAAGGGAAATGAAGAATAAGGAGATAAGGAAAGAGAAGGAGGAAATGAACGTAAGAAGGGAAGGAAGAAGAGAAAAGGAGAAAGGGAAGAGAGAAGAAGGGAGGAAAAAGGACGAAGGGAGAAGATGAATTATGGAGGGAGAGATAAGAAAGGGAGGTGAGGAAAGAAGAAGGGGAGAAAGGGAGACGAATAAAGGAGAAGAGGAGGAGGAGCAGGAGAGAACAGAAAAGGAGAAGAGGAAGTAGGTTATGTTGGAGGAGGGGAGGGTGGGGAAAAGGGAGAAGAAAGGGAGGGAAGGAAAGAAGTAAAGGAAGAAGGGAGGGATGGGGAAGTGAGGGCGGAAGGGAGGAAATGAGGGGGAGAAGATAAAGAGGAGCAATGTAACAGGGAATAAAAAGGGGAAGGGAGAAGAGTAAACGAAGGGAGAGAAGGGAGAGAAGGAGGGGAGAGGGTAATGGCACACTCTCTCTCTCTCTCTCTCCATAGTCTTATATAATGTTATCTTTTCCTACTCATTCCGCTGCTCCCATGAATTTCTCCTCCTCCTCCTCCTCCTCCTCCTCCTCCTCTTCCTCCTCCTCCTCTTCTTCCTCACGCACGGAGAGGACACACTAATCCAATAACGCGAAGAGGGAGAAGGGAAAAAAATTATAAAAAAAGAGGAGTAGAAATAAGAAATCAAAAAAAGGAAAGGATGAAAATAGGATAAGAACATACGACTACAAGGTGCTAAATGGCTTATACGGGGCAGCTCCTGTAAACCTCACCTCACCTATCAACACCTGTCCTAACTATTCATTAACTTATCTAACCTATTCTTGAAGGTGTCTATCGTATTGGCACTCACCACATGACTGCCAAGACTGTTCCACTAGTCCACCACTCTGTTAGTAAGCCGTTTCTTGCCTCTGTCCTGGTTGAGTATGACTTTATAGAACTTAATCCCATTGCTACCTGTCCTGCCCGGTTCTCTTGCTATCAGGACCTTATTGATATCGCCCTAATTAAAGCCCTTAGTTAATTTGTGAACGTCAGTCAAGTAGTCATTTTTTGTTTGTTTTTGTTTTGCTCTCTTTTTCTATCTTTTCTTTTCTTTCTGCCTTTCAAAAATTTTCTTTCTTTCTTTCACTTTTTCTTTCTCTTACTTTCTTTTTTGTTTTCCCTTCTTTTTTTTCCTTTTAAACTTTTTCCTTCTTTCTCTATTTCTTTCTTTCTCTTTCTCACTCTCTTTCGTTTTTACTTCTTTCTCTTTTTCTTTCCTTCTTTCTTTCTCACTGTCTCTTTTTTCCTTCTTTCCTCTTTCTTCCTTTCTTTCAATCTCTCTCTCAACACACGCGCGCCTCACATGCTCTCTCTCTCTAACACACGCGCCTCATATCTCTCTCCACACACGCGCGCCTCACATGTTATTCTCTTTACTCAACATCAACATTTTTTTCTCGGCAATCGCGCAATTTTCTTATCTATTATTCCTTTGACCAAGAGTTGTATGATCTCTGAGTGCCTCTTTATCTCTCTCTGTTTCGTCTTTAATCTTTCTCTCTCCTCTTATCCTCTTTTCCGATTTTACTTTTCCTCTTCTCTTCACTCTGCTTTCCTAGTCTCCCTTCCTCTTCTTTTTTATCTTTCCCCCTTTTTTTTCTTCCTTTCTACATCTCTCTCCTCTTCTGTAACTCTCTCTCTCCCTGTCTGTTCTCTTTCCTTTTCTTTCCATTTCCTTCCTTTTCCTTTCCTATCAAGTAATAACGCGTATAAAACAACTAACAGAAACACACACACACACACACACACACACCTAGAAAGTGAAAGGACAGGTGAGTTTATTGATTTCACTCTTAGGTAACTGAAGATAAGCGACAGGTAAGGTATAGGGCAGGTACAGTAAGAGTAGGAAGGAAGGAAGGAAGGAAGAAAAAGAAAGAAAAGATGAAAGAAAAAAAGGAAGAACGACGAACAAAAGAAAAAAAAAAGAAAGAAAGGAAGGACGGACGGAAGAAAGAGAGAAGGAAAGAAAGAGAAAGAAAGATTGAAATTAAGAAAGAAAACCGAAAGAAAGATAGCAATAAAAAAAATAAATAAATAAAAGTGAAAACGAAAGAAAGGAAGGAGAGTAAGTAGGTGGGTAGGTAGGTAAGGAAGGAGGGAGGGAGGGAGATAGGGAGAGATGGAGGTAAGTACGTATGGGTCTCTTAACATCAATACATCGAAGGTGAATGAGGGCGAAAAAAGGTGTTATTCGATTCGGGTCCGTCGAGTGAAGTGCAAATACCCGTTTTTTAAGTCCATGAACGCAGATATATCGGGTCATTACTGAAAAACGGAGGCATTATTCAGCGTCATGTGCTGATTCGCAAAACACACACACACACACACACACACACACACACACGCACACTTCAAGGCTGTAATCAATTTCCCACATTCCTGTCTCCACCTGTTTTTTTTTTACCTCTATTAAATATTTCGGTTATTATTAAGCTTTATCTCATAGCAGCCTCTTTTCTACCTCTCTTTTTTTTCTACCTTTTCCTCTCTACTGTTCATCTTTTTAGTCTTCTTTTTTTATCTCTATTGCGTACCTGTGATTTTTCCCTCTCGTTGTTTCTTTATTAATTTTTCATGTATCCTCTTTTATCTTCTCCTTTACATGTTATCTTTTTTCTCTGCTATCCTTCCCTCTTCTCACACTTCATAGCTCTTCTCTTTTTTTTCTTCCCACGCTTTATCCCTATCTCCTCTTTTCCTGCTTTCCTGTTCTTTTTTCCTTGTGCGAGATTCATTTTTTTCCCCTTTTTCCGACGCTTCATTTCTACTTTTCTTTCTGTTTTCTTCATTTCTTTTTTTTCACTTCCTCTTTTTTTTTGCCATTTCGTTTCCATCCCTTTTCTTCTTTTCTTTTTTTTTCGTTTTTCTTACACTTTTTTTTTGTTGTCATTTCCATCTCTTTTTTTTCGTTTCTTTCTTACATTTCCTTTTTTTTTATGTCAGTTCATTTCCTTTTCTTTTCTTCCTCTCCATTTGCTTCATTTCCTTCAACCTCTATCTCTTTTTGCTCTCATTTTCACTCCACTCCCAACACTCTCTTTTCTATTTAACGCTTGATCCTGATCTTTTCCTCAAGCTTCGAAGACAAAGGAAGATTCACTAACCTTTCCCGGCACTACATTTTTCACAGGCTCACTTGTTCACCTTTCCGTCACCTTCCCACCACCTTTGTATGGCATTTAATTACCTTCTCACACAGTTACATCCTTCTGTCTCTTCTCTTCTCATCCGTTTTTATCTTTTCTCTTTACTTCACATATCTCTCGGAGCCTTCCTTTCCTCCTCGTTTTCTCTTTTCTCTCCCTTCACGTCTCTTCTCTCTCTTCTTAAAGATAAGAAAATATACTTTAACCCAAACCTTTCAACGTAACGAAAATATACTTCTTACTAAACCTAATCTAGTCTAACATTGCTATTAATTACCTCTCTGTATTTACACATGTATTCACACAACAGAAAGGTAAGAACATAAGAACATAAGAACGTAGAGTCTGCAAGAGGCCGGTATACCTGTACAAGGCAGCTCCTTTGACCCTAAGCTCCCGTGTATCTAACCCCACCTAATATCGCTGTCCATGAATTTATCTAATCTATTTTTGAATGTGACAATTGTATTGGCACTCACCACATGACTGCTAAGCCTATTCCACTCATCTAAAACCAATTACTTTTTACCTGTTCTCTCTATCCTACTACATTACCCACCTTGTCCTGTCATCAAGCATCCCATCATCACCACCTGTCATCTCCCTCCATGTTCATCTCTTCACCTTTTTCCAGCATCCTTTCTCTCCATCTATCATTCCTCCCCCTTTTCCACATACGTATTCCCTTTTATATCATTTACTTTTACGTCTAGTCTCCATTACAACATTACTGACATAACCTTTTGCCTTACCGTACTTATTATATCGACTTATCTTAGCTTTCTTTAACTTATTAACAAAACCAATCTCAACTTACCCTAACCTAACCTAACCTGACATAACCTGGCATAACACTCATCTATCTTCATCTGTCCCAGCATCATATCTACTTTTACCTTTTCAAGCATCGTATTCATCTACCTTCTTCATCCTTCCCAGCATCAAACCTATCGTACCTCTTCTAGATTCATACCTTCACCTGTCTTCATCTTTATCTCTATCTTTCCCAGCATCATCATTTATCTTCATCTTTCATCCCAAACATCATTTTCATCTATCTTCACCTTTCCCAGCATCATACCTTCACTCATTTCCCACCTGTCCATCTCCACACCTTTACCTGTCCTCTCTCACCTCCACTTTGCCAGGGCGGTCGCTCGCGGCTCAGGAACACGGGTCGAGCGACTGAAAAGGGCAAGTTCCCGGTAATGTTTTGGAGAACGAGAGAGAGAGGGAAAGAGTGATACAACAGACTGCTAGAGAACGTGCCATTTCATCTCTCTAGGGAAATTTTGTTGTCCCCTCTTCTCTCTCTCTCTCTCTCCCTCTCTCTCTCTGTCTGTCTTGTCATGAGAATAGATGAAAGGAGAGTGAGGAAGAGGAGAAAAGAGAAGAGAAGAGAAGAGAAGGGAAGGGAAGGAAAGGAAAGGAAAGGAAAGGAAAGGAAAGGAAAGGAAAGGGAAGGGAAGGGAAGGGAAGGGAAGAGAAGAGGAGAGGAGAGGAGGAGGAGGAGGAGGAGAGAGAGAGAGAGAGAGAGAGAGAGAGAGAGAGAGAGAGAGAGAGAGAGAGAGAGAGAGAGAGAGAGAGAGAGAATGAAATTAGTGCAATGAAGGATAATATCAATGCTTTCCCGGCATAATTATACAAAGAGAAAAGAAAAAGAGAAAAAAAGAAAGAAAACGAAAGGCAGGGAAAGGAGGCGAACAATTAAAATTCCTAGAAAAACAAAATTGAAACGAAAGGAATAAAAAAGGAAAAAAACTCGATTAATTTGTGATACTGGAGAGAGAGAGAGAGAGAGAGAGAGAGAGAGAGAGAGAGAGAGAGAGAGAGAGAGAGAGAGAGAGAGAGAGAGAGAGAGAGAGAGAGAGAGAGAGAGAGAGAGAGAGAGAGAGAGAGAGAGAGAGAGAGAGAGAGAGAGAGAGTAAAAATGAGTAAAAAAGAAAGTGAAAGAGAAAAAGTAAGAGAGAGAGGGAGTGAAAAAAAGGAGAAAAATATCATGGCTCTCCACCAGAAGGGAAATTCCAGCTAAGTCCAAAAAAGGGGAAAAAAGGGAAAAGGGAAAAAAACTGCCGCTCGGTCTTCTCATCAGGAAATTGCCCGCTGCATTTTTGTGGCCTGACGAGGAAAAAGAAAAGAAAAAAAGAAAAAGAAAAGAAAAAGTACACACCATCTGCAGGGAAAAAAAAAGATGGATAGATAAAGAGAAAAAAAGATAGAGATAGAAAGACCTACAGAGAGAAAAAAAGACAGATCAAAAGCAAGCAAAAAAAGCAGAAAAAGAAAAATCAAGCAAAAAAGAAGAGAAAAAAGATGGATAAATAGAGAGGAAAAAGATAGATTGAGATAGAGACAGATAGACCTACAGAGAAGATAGATACAAAAACAATCAAATAAAGAGATATACAGACAAGCAAACAGGCAGAGAGATAGACACAGACGAACACAAAATACAGACAGACAAAGAGAGAAAGAGGATAGAAAGGATAGATAGACGTATAATTGGTAATAGACAGATAAAGAAAAAAAAAACAGGCAGACGAGAACTAACACAGACAAACACACAAAAAGACAGACAGACAAACACATTAACAAGCTTACAGACGGACACATAGACAAACAAGCGGGCGTACAGACAAACACAGACACATAAACAAACAAATATACAGACACACAAACACAAAGAAATACAAAGAAACATATACCCAGACACATAAACAAACACACAAACACAGAAACCAAAACAAACAGTCATAAAGAGAATCAAACAAACAAAGACACAAACACAGAAAGGTAGACAGAGAGAGAAAAAAAAAAATAAAAAATCGACAGAACTCTAAAGGTGAACAGCGACTGAGGGAAGGTGAGTGAAGGCGCCAGACACTCAGGTGGGAAAGAAGCGCCACGTGTAACCTTATTGATTACCGCGAGACTCACAGGTGAAAGAGAGAGAGAGAGAGAGAGAGAGAGAGAGAGAGAGAGAGAGAGAGAGAGAGAGAGAGAGAGAGAGAGAGAGAGAGAGAGAGAGAGAGAGAGAGAGAGAGAGAGAGAGAGAGAGAGAGAGAGAGAGAGAGAGAGAGAGAGAGAGAGAGAGAGAGAGAGAGAGAGAGAGAGAGAGAGAGAGAGAGAGAGAGAGAGAGAGAGAGAGAGAGAGAGAGAGAGAGAGAGAGAGAGAGAGAGAGAGAGAGAGAGAGAGAGAGAGAGAGAGAGAGAGAGAGAGAGAGAGAGAGAGAGAGAGAGAGAGAGAGAGAGAGAGAGAGAGAGAGAGAGTGAAAAGAGGAAAATGTCTGAAAAAGAGAGTGAGTAAAAGAAAGGGAGTGAAAAAGAGTGGGAGTGAATGAAAGTGAGTGAACAAGAGAAAGTTAGAGCGGAAGAAAGTCAGTGAAAGAGAAAGTGAGTGGAAGAAAGTGAGAGTGAAAACGAAAGTGAGTGTAAAAGAGAAAGTGAGAGTAAAAATGAGAAAATGAGTGAACAAAAGTGAGTGAAAAAGAGTGAAAAAGAGAAAGTGAGAGTGAAAAAGAGAAAGTGAGTGAAAAAGAGAAAGTGAGAGTGGAAAAGAGAAAGTGAGTGAAAAAGAGAAAGTGAGTGAAAAAGAGAAAGTGAGTGAAAAAGAGAAAGTGAGTGAAAAAGAGAGAGTGAGTGAAAAAGAGAAAGTGAGTGAAAAAGAGAAAGTGAGAGTGATAAAGAGAAAGTGAGAGTGATAAAGAGAAAGTGAGAGTGATAAAGAGAAAGTGAGAGTGATAAAGAGAAAGTGAGTGAAAAAAAGTGAGTGAAAAAGAGAAAGTGAGTGAAAAAGAGAAAGTGAGAATAAAGAAAGAGAAAGTGAGAGTGAAAAAGAGAAAGTGAGTGAAAAAAAGTGAGTGAAAAAGAGAAAGTGAGTGAAAAAAGTGAGTGAAAAAGAGAAAGTGAGTGAAAAAAGTGAGTGAAAAAGAGAAAGTGAGTGAAAAAAAGTGAGTGAAAAAGAGAAAGTGAGTAAAAAAGTGAGTGAAAAAGAGAAAGTGAGAGTGAAAAAGAGAAAGTGAGTGAAAAAGAGAAAGTGATAGTGAAAAAGAGAAAGTGAGAGTGATAAAGAGAAAGTGAGTGAAAAAAAGTGAGTGAAAAGGAGAAAGTGAGTGAAAAAAGTGAGTGAAAAAGAGAAAGTGAGTGAAAAAAGTGAGTGAAAAAGAGAAAGTGAGTGAAAAAAGTGAGTGAAAAAGAGAAAGTGAGTAAAAAAAGTGAGTGAAAAAGAGAGTGAGTGAAAAAAAGTGAGTGAAAAAGAGAAAGTGAGTAAAAAAAGTGAGTGAAAAAGAGAAAGTGAGTGAAAAAAGTGAGTGAAAAAGAGAAAGTGAGTAAAAAAAGTGAGTGAAAAAGAGAGTGAGGAAAAAAGGAGTGAAAAGAGAAAGTGAGGAAAAAAGTGAGTGAAAAGAGAAAGGAGTGAAAAAGGAGTGAAAAGAGAAAGTGAGTAAAAAAGAGTGAAAAGAGAGTGAGGAAAAAGTGAGTGAAAAAAGAAAGTGAGTAAAAAAGTGAGTGAAAAGAGAGGAGTGAAAAAGTGAGTGAAAAGAGAAAGTGAAAAAAGTGAGGAAAAGAGAAAGTGAGTAAAAAAGGAGGAAAAGAGAAAGTGAGTAAAAAAAGTGAGGGAAAAAGAGAAAGTGAGTAAAAAAAGTGAGTGAAAAAGAGAAAGTGAGTGAAAAAAGTGAGTGAAAAAGAGAAAGTGAGTAAAAAAAGTGAGTGAAAAAGAGAAAGTGAGTGAAAAAAGTGAGTGAAAAAAAGAAAGTGAGTAAAAAAAGTGAGTGAAAAAGAGAGTGAGTGAAAAAAAGTGAGTGAAAAAGAGAAAGTGAGTAAAAAAAGTGAGTGAAAAAGAGAGTGAGTGAAAAAAAGTGAGTGAAAAAGAGAAAGTGAGTAAAAAAAGTGAGTGAAAAAGAGAGTGAGTGAAAAAAAGTGAGTGAAAAAGAGAAAGTGAGTGAAAAAAGTGAGTGAAAAAGAGAAAGTGAGTGAAAAAGAGAAAGTGAGTGAAAAAAGTGAGTGAAAAAGAGAAAGTGAGTGAAAAAGAGTGAAAACAAAAGTGAGTGAAAAAGAGAAAGTGATTGAATATGAGATACAGAGTGACGTTATATTAGTTAGGTAGGTTGACTAATATAAAAGACAAACAGACAAATATACAGAAGAGAGAGAAAGAGAGAGTGAAAGGATTTATTGTATGGTTAAGTAGGTAAAGCAAACACACACAAAAAAAACAAAGAAAAAAATGACCAACTCGCTATCCCATAAAAAAAAAAACAGGTGCCCCCTAAAAAAGTTTGATCCAATTTATGGCGAGTATGTGATTGTACCTGTTTAAAGGTGTATGGATGTGTGTGTGTGTGTGTGTGTGTGTGTGTGTGTGTGTGTGTGTGTGTGTGTAAATTAAGGTTCAGAACATGTTTGCAAATGATTCCAAAACAGAGAACATCGACTTCACACACACACACACACACACACACACACACACACACACACACAGCAAAAACAGGGGTTAAATTCCACCATAAACACGGATGAAGGTATTTTTAGCCCCTGTCAGTGAGGGAGGGAAAAGGGGAAGGGAAACAGGAGCAAGATTGAATGGGACGAAAAAAAGAGTGTGTGAAAGGGAGAAGGAAGGGAGGGAGGAGCAAAGGGTAAAAGGGGAAAAATGAAAGGAAGATGCAGAGGAGGGAAAGGAAAGGGTAAAAAACAAAAACAACAACATGAAGGGGAGACGGAAGGGAGAGAGAACCAAAATGTAAACGGGTGAAAAGGAAAGGAGATGAAAGTATAAGGTAAAAATAAAGGGAAGGAAGACGTAGAGGAGGGAAGGGAAAGAGTAGAATAAGGAAAGGAAAGTAGGAAATAAAGAAACAAAAGTATAGAAGAAAAGTAAAATATTAAGGAAAAGGCAGAAAGAGGTAGGAAAGGACACATGTATCAGAAATAGAAGAAAATGAAGGAAAGGCAAGGAAAAGGGTATTAAGAAGTAGGGCAAAAAGGGGAAGGGGGAAGGTTAGGAATTAGAAAAAAAAGAGGGAGAGAATTGAAGTGAAATGAAAAGAAATATAGTAAAGAAAAAAAACAGAAGACAGCAGAAGTAAATTGAGGGAAATGAATTGAAAAGGGAAAGAAATGAAAGAAAAGAGAGTAAGAAGAGGAAAATTAGGCAGGAAAAATAAATGAAAAGGAAAAAACAATAAAACATGACACCATTTTACTTGCACGCAATGAAAATTCGGTAAAAAAAATGACGAAAATAAAATGACTTTGAAAAGAAATTAATGAAGGAAAGTTAATAGCCTTCCAACACACACACACACACACACACACACACACACACACACACACACACACACACACACACACACACACACACACACACAGGAAAAATGAAAAAAAAAGATCAGAATAAAAATAAAATGGAAAATAAAAAAACCCAAAGAAAAATGGTTAAAAAGAAAAAAAGAAAAAGTCAATTAAAAGAAGATGTGAAACAAAAGAAAATGAAGAGAGAGAGAGAGAGAGAGAGAGAGAGAGAGAGAGAGAGAGAGAGAGAGAGAGAGAGAGAGAGAGAGAGAGAGAGAGAGAGAGAGAGAGAGAGAGAGAGAGAGAGAGAGAGAGAGAGAGTTTTAATTTCCGTCAAAAGAGTTTGTGTGACGGGAATGTGTGACGCTCTTGTTCTCCTCCTCCTCCTCCTCTTCTCTTCCTTTTCGTACTCTTCTTGCTTGGTTCCTCCTCCTCCTCCTCCACCACCACTCTTCCTCCTCCTTCATTCCTTCGATTCTCTCTCTTTTTATTTTCCTTTTCGAATTCCTCCTCCTTCTACTTAAATGTTATCGGTTTTTATTTGTTTATTTCTTTGATTTTGTTTTCTTCCTTCTCCTCCTCTCCTTTCCTCTGCCTTTCTCCTGTCTTGCCTTACCTTCTGTTCTCTACCCTTCTCTGCTCTTCTCTTCTCTTCTCTTCTGTTCTCTTGTCTTCTCTCCTCCTCTCTTCGTAATAACAAACACTGGACGCTTTTTTTTCCACCAGTCTTCCCACGGATCCGTCTTTGTGGTGTTGCTGACGAAAATCGAACTAAAGGGCAACGGAGGTCTTTCTTCAATAACATGACAAGACGTGTTATGAAAGCCCGCGTACCATATTCAGTGCAGGGCGCCATGTCACAACACCAACGGCCGGCGTCATCAACAGCTGCCAGGAGGAGATTGGTTTCCCCTTACGAGGACAGCCTTTGGTCCTATGCTTTGATGATACGTATTATGAAGTTACGTTATCTGTTGCAAAGGCCGCTGAATTTCACTTTCCCACACATCCACACGACCTCTGCACGCCACGAAACTTACGAGAAATTGAAAAGAGAGAGATAGAAATTGAATTGAATTGAAATGTTTATTGTTGTAAAGATTGGTATTACAAGACGCTTTGCCATATCACATCAGCTATTTCTAAAGGTCAAAGAGGGGGTCAATCGGGTTCTAGTGAGTGTTCCTTTAGGTTCATGGCACAGAAGAAGGGTCACACTACCACCAGGGTCATAAAACTATCCCTGGAAATGCCCACAACTCCTACGAAAGCCTTGTCAAATATGTGTTTCTTAAGGTTCACGGTACAGAGGAAGGGTCACACTACCACCAGGGTCATAAAACTATCCCTGGAAATGCCCACAACTCCTACGAAAGCCTTGTCAAATATGTGTTCTTGGGAGGCGAAATGTCTCATAATACAGGTTGAGAAAGGTATGTTGGCGCCGTTGCTATGGTTACCCGAACAGCCAACCTCAAATCTGCTTCCCATTTCCTTTTATTATTCATTACCACAGAAAACGGTACTTCGGGTTTAAGGAGAGATTGACTTTCAGATCTTCAGAAAGTCAATCCGTCAAGGTCGTCCGTCGAGGTGGTTCGTTGCTCCTCTCTTCCTCCTCCTCCTCCTCCTCCTCTTTCTCCTCCTCCTCCTCTTCTCTCGCTTCACCTGCCTCTAAGCTTTGAAGGCAAATCATCTGAAAACTCCGTCTCCTGAAGACCTGCTGACATGCCTCCAGCTTCCTCCTCCTCCTCCTCCTCTTCTTTTTTTCTTCTTCTTCTCCCATCCTGCTCCTCCTCTTCCTCCTCTTGTTGCTGCTGCTGCTCCTCTTCTTCTTCTTCTTCTTCTTCTTCTTCTTCTTCTTCTTCCTCCTCCTCCTCCTCCTCCTCTTTTTTTTTCTTCTTCTTCTCCTATCCTGCTCCTCCTCTTCCTCCTCTTGTTGCTGCTGCTGCTCCTCTTCTTCTTCATCTTCTTCTTCCTCCTGCTCCTCCTCCCCCTCTTCCTCCTCCTCAGTCCATTCCTCTCGGTTCGTCGCCTCACCACAACTAACTCCAATTCCACTTGCCTCCTCCTCCTCTTCCTCCTCCTCCTCCTCCTCCCGTCGGCCCCTCGCGCCCCCTGAAGCGACAACAATATCTCTCGTCACATAAATTTACTGCTGGCTAAACCGTAAATCTTTCCGCACGCGCGCGCACACACACACACACACACACACACACACACACACACACACACACTCTTCCTCCTATTGATGGTCGGAAATCCAAGAACAAAAGGAAAAATACGAAAACCACAGCGACGAAATCTTGAAGAGAAAAGTTAATCCACCACATCTTGAAGAAGCCACAGGACGGATGCAGGAAGAGGAGGAGGAAGAGGAAGAGGATGAGGAAGAGGAGGAGGAGAAGGAGGAGGGGCGGAGAGTGCGGTGACGCCTGCAAAACGACCTCTCCATCGAGTGGCGCCTCCGGAACGCCCCAAGAACCAGCGAGCAAGTCTTTGTGTCCAGCTGATGGCCCGCGGGTGTAGAAGTAGAGAAATGGTGGAAGTGGAGGAAGGAAAGTGGAGGGGAGAAGAGAAGGGAGGAAAGTGGAGTGGAGAAGTCGAAGGAAGGAAGGAAAAAGGAAGGGAAGAAGTGGAGGGATAGTGGAGTGAGTGGAAAAGAGAAAGAAAGTGGAGAAGAAAAATTGAGTGAAGGATGAAAAGTCGAAGAAGTGGAGAAAGGTAAGTGAAGTGAGTTGGAAGATTAAAGTGGAGTAGAAAAGTGGAGAAGGAAAGTGGAGATAAGGAGAAATGGAGGCAGTAAGGCAGGAAGGAGGGAAGTAAAGGAAATAAAAAGGAATGAAGGAAGGAACACTTGGAAGGGAAACTAAGGAAGAAGAGAAGGAGTGAAGGAAGGGAGGAGGAAGGAAGGAAGGGAAGAAGGGAAATGAAGGAAGGAGGGAAGAGGAATACAAAGCAGGATTAAACGTCTCCTTCAGGTGGTGGTGGTGGTGGTGGTGGTGGTGATGGTGGTGGTGGTGGTGGTGGTGGTGGTGGTGATGGTGGTGGTGGTGGTGGTGGGATGCTGACGACCACATTATTATGAGCTGGTAATCTCTCTCTCTCTCTCTCTCGCTTGACAGGATGGTGGTGTGGTAATATTATTTATGATAGTAAGAGAGAGAGAGAGAGAGAGAGAGAGAGAGAGAGAGAGAGAGAGAGAGAGAGAGAGAGAGAGAGAGAGAGATCACCACCACCACTACCACCACTACTACTACTACTACTACTACTACTACTTCAGGGAAAACAGAAAATAATTAAAATTAAAAAAAATATGTCGGAAAAATAAAATCCCATCACCATACATCCTCTTATTATCCTTTCATCCTATTATCCTCCTCCTCCTCCTCCTCTTCCTCTTCCTCCTCCTTGACCTCTTACTAATCAAGGTTAAGCCTCTCGCATCTCTTCCTCTTCCTGTTAACCATCTTCCTCCTCCTCCTCCTCCTTCTCCTCCTCCTCTTCCTCCTCTTCTTTCATTTCCTCATTCACTATTACCACGAAATCATTAAAAAAATCACCCTTATTGTTTTTTCTTCTCCTTCTATTACTCCTCTTCTTCCTCCTTCTACCCTGCGTCTTTTCCTCCTCCTCCTCCTCCTCCTAACCTCCAACTGCGCTTTCTTCTGCTTCATCTATCCTCCTCCTGTTCCTCCTTCTGCTTCTACTATCCTCCTCCTGCTCCTCCTCTTTCATCACCTCCTCCTCCGTCTCTTCATCTACGACCACCTACTGATTAAGCCTCCTCGTCCTCCTCCTCTTCTTCCATGTCTTCCTCCTCGTCCTCCTCCTCTTCTTCCATGTCTTCCTCCTTGTCCTCCTCCTTCTTCTTGTACTTGGTTTTGTTCTTCCTATTTTTGTTCTGTTTCTTCTCTCCTTCTCCTCCTCCTCCTCCTCCTCCTTTTTGGTCATGTTCTTGCTGTTCATGTTCTTGTTCTTTTTCTCCTCCTCCTTCTCTTTCTTTTACTCCTCTTACTCCACCTTCTCCTCCTCCTCTTACTCCACCTCCTCCTTTTCGACTTCCACCTCCACTTCCTCCTCGTCCTCCTCCAGTAAGGGCAGAGGAAGCAGGCATCTTTGGAGGGTAAGTGGCGTGAGATCCTCCTCCCCGAAGGCCTCGCCACCCACGGAAGCGCCTTTATGAAGAGTGTGTGACCAGCGGGTTGGTGGCGGCGAGGGTACGGCGAGGGTTTTATGTATTTTTTTTTGGCTTGTTTTTCGTCTTCTGTGTGTGAGTGGATTGAGTGGAGTGGAGTGGATGGAATGGAGTGGGTGGAATGGAGTGGATGGAGTAGATTGAGTAGAGTGGATGGAGTTTAGTGGATGGAGTAGATTGAGTAGAGTGGATGGAGTTTAGTGGATGGAGTAGATTGGATGGAGTGGAGTGGATGGAGTGAATTGAATGGAGTGGAGTGGATGGAGTGGAGTGGAGTGGATGAAGTGGAATGGATGGAGTGGATATGTTTATGCATTTATATATTTTACTTTTTTTTTGTTATTTTTTCCTCTACTTGTTTTTCTTTTATTTCCGATTCTATTTATTTTTCGTTTTTTTTGTTTTTTCTTTCCTTGTTTTCTTCTTCTTTTTCTGTTTCTGAGTGGATGTCTTTGTTTGTTTATCTCTTTACTTATCTTGTTTGTTTTCCTTTATTTGTTCTTCGTTTGTTTTCATTACGCTTTCTTGGGTCGTGTTTCTCCTTGTATTTCCGAGTGGCTAACTTTATCTGGTTCTCGTTTGTTTTTATTTTATTTTTTACTTTTGTTTCTATTTTTGAGTCATGTTTGTCCTTACTGGAGGAGGAGGAGGAGGAGGAAGTGGAGGTGGAAGCCGAAGAGGAGGAGGAAGAGCAGGAAGAGGTAGTGGTTGAGGTGAAGGAGGTGGAGTAAGTAGAGAGGAGGAGGAGAAGGTGGAGTAAGAGGAGGAGAAGAAAGAGGAGGAGCAAGAGGAGGAGCAGGAGGAGGAGGATGAGGAGGAGGAGGAGAAGAACACGGACATGAACAACAAGAACAAGAGGAAGAACAAGGAGGAGGTTTGTTGAGGAGGAGCAAGAGGAGGAGGAGGAGGAGGAGGAGAAGAACACGAACATGAACAACAAAAACAAGAGGAAGAACAAGGAGGAAGTATGTTTTGAGAGGCTTGCGTTTCTTGGTCTGCGCAGCGATGCCTGAGGACGTGTTGTTATTTTTTGAGACGGAGTGAAGAGAAGACTGAATAGAGATAAATTGGATAGGAAGTCAACGTTCAAGCACCTCTGCACTCTCATCGTTTCCGCATCATCTCCCCATTGAGGTTATACGTAAATATGAGAACTAATGAGACGATTAGGCCATTTTTACTACCTGAGTGACGGAAGGCGAAGGGGAAAAGGAAGAAATCGGATACCAAGTCAACGTTCAAGCCCTTCAACACCTCTATAGCTTCCGTATCATCTCCCCAATGAGTTTACGCGCAAATATACCAAATAACAAGACGATTAGGCCATTTTTACTACCTGAGTGACGGAAGGCGAAGGTGAGAAGGAAGAAATCGGATACCAAGTCAACGTTCAGTCTCTTCAACCACAGAGTTATATACCTAGAGCGCGCGCTCCCGTGTTGTGGGGTTGGCGGCGGGTGAGGCAAGCTACCCTGGTGCGGCAGCCATCTTGGGGAGCCCACTTTCCCTCACTCTGTGGTGGTGGTTTTGATGGTGGTGGTGGTGGTGGTGGTGGTGGTGGTGGTGGTGGTGGTGATGATGGTGGTGGTGGTGATGGTGGTGGTGGTGGTAGCACCACCACCACCATCATCACCACCAACACCACCACCACCACCACCACCACCATCATCACCACCACCACCACCACCACCTACCACTTACCTCCACTTTGAAGTTGCCGGCTGGAGCACAGAGTTGGCTGGACTGGGCTCCCAAAGATGGCGGCCGAGGTACTTCCGGTTGCCGCACCCGAGTGTCTGGCTCGCGCGCTCTAGGTATATAACTCTGTGCAACCACCTCTGATTCACCGTCACCTTTGTATCATTCCCCTATTGAGTTTAAACGTAAATAACCACTAATAATGAGACGATTTGATCATTTTTACTACCTCATTGACGGAATATTAGGTGGAGATAGGGAGAGAGGGAGAGATCAATTACCAAGTCGACGTTTAAGCCTCTCTTTAACCATCATCACTTTTGGGTCATCTCTGCAGTGAGCTTATACGAAAACTTTAACTAATTATAAGACGCTTAGGAGATTTTTACCACCTGCCTCTAATACTTTTCTCCGCCTACTTCTTCTCCATTCTTTCTTCTACCTTTCTCCATCACATCACATCACATTGAGCTTATATGAACATCTTGACTAATTATGAGGCGCTTAAGCCATTTCCAACCGCTGAAGAGATGGAATACTAATAAAAATACTTCTACTACTAATGATAAATAACAGAAACAACAAAAGTAATTACGTGATAAGATTCCCACAAACTCCTCCTAAAACTCCTACTTTCTCTTGTCTTTCCTCGCAGAAGAAACTCTCGATTCGTTTTAAGGTGAGGACGAAAAGAGGAAAATTAATTAAAGATCTTTTTCAGGTGCTAAACTTTGTCTCTCTCTCTCTCTCTCTCTCTCTCTCTCTCTCTCTTTGACACATGGTTAAGAGAGACCGTCAAAGAGTGGGTTCATCGCCCCCTCCTCCCCCCCCGCTGTGTGTGTGTGTGTGTGTGTGTGTGTGTGTGTGCGTGTGTGTGTGTGTGTGAAGGAAAGAGGTGGGTAGTGATTCAAAAGAGGGAATAGAAGGGAGGGAAAGGGAATGAATGGATGTGAATGAGGAATGGATGAGACAGGAATGGGCGGAAGAGGGAATGTAAGGAGGAGGAGGAGGAGGAGGAGGAATTGATGGGAGAAGGAATTTATGGAGAAGGTAAGCGTGTGTTATTGGGAATGGCGTGAGTGTGTGTGTGTGTGTGTGTGTGTTTGGTTAGCTCCCCTTCCCCTTCCTCCCCTTTCCTCCCCTTCCCTCCCTCCTCTCCCCGTCCCCTCCCTCTCCTTCCCTTCCCTTCCCTCCTCTCCCCTTCCCTTCCTTTCTTTCCTCTCTTTTTTCCCCTTTTGACGTCAATCTTGGAGAGAGAAAAGACGCAGGAAGTGAGTACAGTCTCTCTCTCTCTCTCTCTCTCTCTCTCTCTCTCTCTCTCTCTCTCTCTCTGCGTGTATGTATTTGCTCTCTCCTCTCTCTCTCTCTCTCTCTCTCTCTCCATTTATTCTCTTGCCTCCTTGCTCCACCTTCGCACACTAAAACCCTCGGCCGCTCTTTTCTGTTTTCTCATCCGTAAATTCTTGGTCACTTCCAGCCCTCCTCCACCCCTTGTGCTCCCGGCGTTGATTCCACCTCACCGCCTCTCCACCTCTCCACAGTCATGCAGTCCCTTCATTCCCTCTAGCTTACGCCATACCTTGCCTTGCCTTGCCTCCCTTTCCCTCATGGCTCTTTATTCCTCTCTCTCTCTCTCTTTCTCTTAGCATATTTCTACAGTTAAGGAGCAAAAAAGAAAGAAGAAACTGACTATATTAATGTTTTGTCTAAGTCTTCCTCTATCTAATTCCTTTCCCTTCCTTTCTTTCCTTCTCTTCCCTTAAAGGTCTAGATTTCTTTTTCTCTTAGTATATATATATATTTGTTTTAATTGTAAAGGAGGCAACTCAGGGCAAAAAAGAAGGAAAACGATGACAATATTAGCGTTTAAGTGTTCCTTTCATTCCTTTTCCTTCCTTTCTTTCCTTCTCTTCCCTTAAAGGTCTAGATTTCTTTTTCTCTTAGTATATATATTTGTTTTAACTGTAAAGGAGGCAACTCAAGGGCAAAAAAGAAGGAAAACGATGACAATATTAGCGTTTAAATGTTCCCTTCATACCTTTCCCATTCCTTTTCCTTACAGCTCCTTCTCAATTCCTCTTTCTCCTCTCAGTAGATATATTTGTTTGTATAGTAGAGAAGGAAGCTCAAGGGCAAAAAAGAAGGAAAACGATGGCTATCAGCGTTCAATTGTTTATTCCCATTCTTTCCCCTTTCCTTACAGCTCCTTCTCAATTCCTCTTTCTCCTCTCAGTAGATATATTTGTTTGTATAGTAGAGAAGGAAGCTCAAGGGCAAAAAAGAAGGAAAACGATGGCTATCAGCGTTCAATTGTTCCCTTCATACCTTTCCCCTTCCCTTTCCTTACAGCTCCTTCTCAATTCCTCTTTCTCCTCTCAGTAGATATATTTGTTTTTTAGAGTAAAGGAGGCAGCTCAAAGGCAAAGAGAGAAAGAAGAAATTGACTATATTGGCGTTTATTCATCTTTAATTTAACTCTTCCTTTAACCTATTGCATTCCTTTTCTTACTTTCCCTTACAGGTCTTTCTTTCTTTATCTTTCTCTGCCTGTCTGTCTGTCTTTATGCATCTACAACTCACTCTATTTCCCTATATCTACCTGAAGTCTTCCTCTATTTTCCCCCATTCTATTAATTCCTTTCGTTTCAACCCTTCGTCTATTTCTCTCCTTTAAATACACTTTAATTACCTACCTGTAAGTTGTATGTATTTTTACCTGTGCGAATTTACGTTTATTTACCTTTAATTCCTCACAAACTCCCTTTCCTTCCTATATTCTTAACTCTCCCTCTGTTTCTCTCTCTCGGTGTGTCTGCATTAATTGCGTTCCTGTTTCTTCTATGTAGCTTTACCGTATTAATATTTATCTAACTCTCCCTCTCGCTGCCCTTCCATACATGCATTTCTACCCCTCGCTTAATTCCTTCCTTTCCTCGCCTTAAAATCTAATCCTTTCTCCGTTTCTCTCGCGCGCTCTCTCTCTGTATGTTTGTTTTGATTGCCTACCTGTATGTTTTTGTATACCTTTAATTGAGTATGTTAAAATTTGTCCACCTCTCCACATATCGATTGCATCCACTACCTCACTTCCGCCTCCTCTTTATACTCCTCTTCCTCCTTTTCTCTTCTCTTCTCTTCTCTTTCACCTTCCTTCCCTTTGCGCTCTTCTTCTTTTCCTCGGTCTCTTCTTACTCTCTTTCTCTCACGTTTCTCCTTTTCTATCTCCTTCCCTTTCTGCTCTTCCTCCTGTTTGTTCTTTTTTCCTCTTTCTTCGCTTTCTGCTTCTACTTTTTCGTTTCCTCCTCTTTTTCATATTTTTCCATTCATTGTTTTTTTTCATACTTTTATTTTCTTTGTTTTCCTGCCTCTAATACTTTTTCTTTTCCATCTTTTCTTTTACCTTAATCCACTTCTCTTCCTCCTTTTCTCTCTCTTCCTTTCCTTTGTATTCTTATTCTTTTGCTCGCTCTACTGTTTTTTTTTCCTGTCCTCAATATTTCTCGTTCTCTTTTTTTCTCCTCTTCTTTCACCTTCCCTTCCTGCTCCTGTTTACTCTTCCTTTCCTCCTCCTTCTCTTTCTGCTTCATCTACTTTGTTTTATCTTCTTCCCTTCCTTGCTTCTTTTCTTATTTCTACTTCATTTGTCTTCCTGGTTCGAATACTTTATCTCTTCCTTCTCCTCCTACATCTCTTCTTCCACCTCACTCCACCTCATCCACAGCCTCTCTTCACACACGTGCCAAGAGGTGGAAGACGCCCTACACAGCCTGCCATCTAGCGGAGGAGAGAGAAACTATATGGGTGTGAATTTCTGCTCGCGTGTGAATGCTGAAACTATAAACTGTAGGAGAGAGGTGTGGAGAAAGAGGGGGTGGGTAACAACTCTCTCTCTCTCTCTCTCTCTCTCTCTCTCTCTCTCTCTCTCTCTCTCTCTCTCTCTCTCTCTCTCTCTCTCTCTCTCTCTCTCTCTCTCTCTCTCTCGTTAGGTAAGGTGAGATATTGGAAAAGCGTGACTCAGGGTTTGTTTGTGAGCTGGAAAGGTAAATATTAAGGGTAGTAGTAGTAGTAGTAGTAGTAGTAGTAGTAGTAGTAGTAGTAGTAGTAGTAGTAGTAGTAGTAGTAGTAGTAGTAGAAGAAGAGGTAGTTGTTGTTACTGATGTTTTTATTTACTATTTTTACCGTAACATTCGTCTTGGTTTTCAGATTTTAATTACTTTTTTTTTTTACATAATTTCTTACATCACTTTTTTTCTTCACCTTTACCTTTTATTTACATTATTTCTTACCTCCGTTCTCTTTACCTGTCCCTTTTACCGTCACCATTTCCTTCCCTCACGTCTCCTCTCCACTTTTCCACTCCCTCACTCCTCCACGCAATACCTCAACAGACAATCACGTACGATCCCAACCCTTCCACTTATCCACTTACCCACCTGTGAGTACCTGCCAATTAAGAGACTCCACCCACGCACCGTCCAGGTAAATTCAATATACAAAAAAAGAAGAGTGTAACAAGAGCGAACCTTTTCATTATTTTCTTTTATTTTCCTTTATTTCAGAGTTTTGAATTTCGTCAGAAGGAACTTATAAGCGCCCATTCAGTGCCTAGGAAGTCATAATTACTCCATCGGTTAAAATTAATCGCCCCTTTTATAATCAATTTTTTTTACGGTATCATTGTTTTTGCAGTGGCCCAAGGAAATTAGTGTCCATTAATGCCTAAAAAAAAACATAATTTCTCCATTGATTCAAATTTATCTTCTTTTTTATCATTTTTTTTTTTTTTCATTTCGGTACAATTTTTGCAGTGGAGGCGAATTACAATTTTTTTTCTCATGTTTCCTTTGCCACGTAAACAATAGAACACAAACTTTCTGAACATTAAAAAAAAAAATCTCTCTCTCTCTCTCTCTCTCTCTCTCTCTCTCTCTCTCTCTCTCTCTCTCTCTCTCTCTCTCTCTCTCTCCAGAATGATGATTATCTTTCCATATTTCCATTTCTTCCAATCTTATACTTTCCCTTTTTGTTTATTTCCTTCATTTATTCCTTTTCTTAACTCTCTCTCTCTCTCTCTCTCTCTCTCTCTCTCTCTCTCTCTCTCTCACTAAAACTCTCTCTCTTTCTCTCTCCCTACCACGAACGAGGCAGCAGCACATTCCTCCACAACCCAGGAGCGAAAGTAACAAGAGGAGGCTTAAACAGTTTTGAGGGCCCGGGAAAAGTCCTTAATTGCTGTCCCGTCCCTCGGCAAACATAGAGAGTGCGTGTGACGTTTTGAAATATCAGATGCTTCCGTAAATGATGACTCACTCCGGACAATTAATCTCAGGCCACGAGAAAAATGATGCAGAGAGAGAGAGAGAGAGGGAGAGAGAGAGAGAGAGAGAGAGAGAGAGAGAGAGAGAGAGAGAGAGAGAGAATGATTAATGAGAAGCAAAACACGGTAACATTAATTTTAACACACACACACACACACACACATGATTAGAAAAGTAGGAAGAGAAGACTTGGAGACGAAAAGAATGGAGGAAGAAGACGAAGAAGAAGAAGAGGAACAGAAGAGGAAGAAGAACAAGAACGTGAAGAAAAAGAAGGAAGAAAAAGAAGAAACAAAGAAAAATACAACACACTCAAGAAGATAAGAAAGAAGATAAACAAAGAAAAGTTAGGCAAAAAAAATTAAGAGGAACGAAAAAAAAAAACAAAAAAAAAAAAACGTTACAAGTTAATGGATCACAAGGGAGACTAAATGCAGGTGGTGGTGATGACGGTGGTGGTGGTGGTGGTGAAAGTGGGTGAAAGGGAATGGTGATGACGGTGGAAACAAGAGCAGGAAAATGGTGTTGGTGGTGGAGGTGTTGGTGTTGAAAAATGAGCGTTAGTGTTGTTGTTGTTGTTGTTGTTGTTGTTTGTGGTTGTGGTTGTGGTGGTGGTGGTGGTGGTGGTGTTTAAAGCAAGGAGAATTAAAGCGAGAGAAAATATGTGGTGCTAGTCTTGCTTTATTGCTCTCTCTCTCTCTCTCTCTCTCTCTCTCTCAATTGTTTCTCCCCTTCCCCCCAATCACACATACATATACTTTCTCTCTTTTCTTTCTTTCTTTCTTTCTTTCTTTTAACTGTCTTTCTTTTTCCTACTTTTTCTTTCTTTTAATTGTTTGTGTCTTATTTTTCTTTCTTTCTTTCTTTCTCTCTCTTTTTTCTTTCCTTCTCTCTCTCTCTCTCTCTCTCTCTCTCTCCACCACGTCCAGTCCAATTACGTGCATCCACCCTCCTCTCCACCCCATAAACGGACAGACACAAGAGTCAAGACAGGATCCAACACTATATCGAGGCTCAGTAGGGGATCGGATCGCATTAAAGCCGTCCCAACCCTCTTATTCCCTATGCCGCGGCGATGCTCTTGTTAGGAAGGGAAGAGGTGCTGGGGGACCTTCATTGCCTATGTAATTGTGTGTGTGATGATACGGTCGCGAGAAAGTGGTCACGTGGGTCGTTTTTCGTTCGTTAAGGGATAAGCAGATGGATACCAGGTGGTTTTGTTCACACTGGTCTTAGTACGGTTTTCTTTTCGTCCTTCTTGTGTTTCTTTCTTTAACTTTCTATCTTCATTCCTTCCTTTCTTTCCTTCACTCTTTCTTTCCTTCGTTCGTCCCCTGTTTCCGTCCTTCACTGTCTATCGTTCTTCCTGTCTCTCTTCCTTTAACTATCTATCTCAATTCCTTCCTTTCTTTCCTTCACTATTTTTTGCCTTCGTTCATTTCTTGTTGCCCTCCTTCACTGTCTATCTTTCTTCTTTCCTGCCTTTCTTTCTGTAACTTTCTATCTACATTCCTTCATTTCTTTCCTTCATTCTTTCTTTCCTTCGTTCGTCTCTTGTTTCCCTCCTTCCCTGCCTATTCTTCTTCCTTCCTATCTTTTTATTCTTTCCCTTTTCTCTTCTTACTTCACTACCAGTCTTCCTTCTTTCCTTCCTTTCATCTTTTCCTATCCTTCCTTCCTTCCTTCCTTTCCTCTTCTCCTCTCCTTCTTTCATTATTTCTCTTTCTACCTTTCGTCTTTCCCTCTTCTTCCTTCACTATCTATTTCCCTTTCTTTTCTAATTCTCTTTCCTTCCTTCCTTCTCTTTTCCCTTTCTTGGTTCCTTCCTTCCTTTCAGCTTCTCTTTCAATATAATGTTACTAGCTTACCAATTCCTTACAAACAATTACTACTACCACTACCACTACTATGACTACTACTACTACTACTACTACTACTACTACTGCTATCATTCCGGCAGATTCTCGTTATACCAAGCGACTGCGAAACGAGCCTTGAGAGAAATGCTGAATATGAAACTGCAGCGAGGAAGCGAAGATTAAGAACGCTTCATCTTCGTGCTGGAAGGGTTTGACTGGCTTAAGAAATATACTTGGGTAGGTACGTAGAGAGAGAGAGAGGAGGAGAGGGAGAGAGGTAGGTAGGGAGGTAGGAAGAAAGAGAGCGAGGGAGGGAGGGAGAGCGAGGGAGATAATGGTTGTAGGTAGGTAGAGAGAGAAAGAAAGGAAGGGAGGTAGAAAAATAACGAAGGAAGAAGAGGGAGAAACGAAAGAAAGGACAGAAGAAGGGAGAAGGGAGAGTTACGTGAGTGAGAAACTGAGTGACTGACTGAGAAAAACAAGTAGAAAAAAAGGAGTAAAAAAAATATTCATAATCACGTTAGCGAGTGAGTGAGTGAGTGAGTGACATCAATAAGGCGAGAAAGAGTGAGGCAACAGGGAAATGGTTTAGTGAAGTCGTTGTGAGGGTCTGAGGGGCGCCATTGAGAGCGTGATGGATGGTGAGGGGCGGTAAGGGCTGGTGAAGGGAAGGGCCATATTGAGAGTGAGGGATGAAGGGGTCATTTGAGCCTATTGAAGGGAAAGACTTACTCAGACTTCCCTTTACTTTCCTTTCCTTCCTCTCCCTCCCTGAAGTTTAAGAGAGGGTGAAGTAGAGAAAGAGAGAAAGAGAGAGATGGGATACATAAACTTCCTTATCTCTCCCTATTTCTCTCCCTGAAGTTTAAGGGAGGGAGAGAGAGAGAGAGAGAGAGAGAGAGAGAGAGAGAGAGAGAGAGAGAGAGAGAGAGAAATACAATTGTTCAGACCTCCCCTTCCTCTCCCTTACTCCCTCTTCCACTCCCTCCCTTCCTGAAGTTTAAGAGAGGGAGAGAAAAAAAAGAGAAGAATCCACAAACTCCCTTTCTATCCCTCTTTCTCCCTTTTCTCTATTTCTCTCTCCCTGACGTTCAAGACAAAGATAGCTATAGACAGATAACGATAGATAGATATAGATAGACAGACAGATATAGATAGATAGATAGATGGAGAAAGGGGAGTGCACATTGCACAACCTCTTCTCTCATTCTCTCTTTCCCCTCTTCTTTTCCTCCCGTCCCTTCCTCCATGATGCTCGAGAGAGAGAAAGAGAGGGAGAAGAATATTTAGACTTCCCTCCCTCTCTCTTCCCCTCTCTTTCCCCCTCTCCCTGAAGCTCAAGAGGGAGAGGGAAAGAGAGAGAGAGGGTGAAGGGAAGGTTCAAACTCTCTCCTTTTTCTCCCCTCCCCCCTGAGAAAGAAAGAGAGAGAGAAGGGGAGAGAGAGAGAGAGAGGGAGGAATATTCATCGATAAATCCTTGCTCCCCTTGGTCAGTTTACGCCACAGTGCATCCGTATGTTGAACTATCGGTGTCTAAGGATGCTGTCATGTCCCCTCTCCCTCTCTCTCTCTCTCTCTCTCTCAGGCACGCAAATGTAATGCTTGGGAAAGATTTTAAACATGGATAATTTTTTTTTCTGTATCCCAGTAAATGAAAAAAAAAAAGACTCGCTTCTCCATTTATATTTTGACCTTACTCTATATATTTTGACCTGATTTTCCATACTTGACCTCATCCTCCATATATTTTGAGTTGACCTTCCATAGATTTTGACCTCATCTTCCATATTTGACCACATTTTCCATATATTTTGATTTGACCTTCCATAGATTTTGACCTCATCTTCCATATATTTTGACTTGACCTTCCATGTATTTTGACCTGATCTTCCGTATTTGACCTCATTCTCCACATATTTTGATTTGACCTTCCACAGATTTTGACCTCATCCTCCACATACTTGACCACATTCACCATATATATTTTGATTTGACCTTCCATGTTCAACAACACGTCGTGCTTTTGGCCGTGGGAAGCTGTGATGAACTGACACTAGGATCAGCAAATGAGGACTTTCATCAGCCGTCATCAACCGGAACCCACACCCTTCCGGACGAACTACAAACATATAAAACGAGCGAACAACGCGAAGACGAGGAGAGAAGACGGATGGCTCGTTGTTGACCACATTTTCCATATATTTTGATTTGACCTTCCATAGATTTTGACCTCATCCTAAACATAGTCTGACCTAAGCCTCCCTATAATCTGACATCATCTAAATTCGACTTTCTCCTCCATATAAGTTGACCTCACTCGATAAAATTTGACCCCTTCCTTTGTATAAAATGACCTGACCCTCCGACTATACCCACCTTTACTGCACGGTCCGTTGTATCAAAGCAGGTCACTCTTTTCACTAATTAACTACCTTACCTGCTTGTCTAACGATGCTTTCTAACCCTTTCATTCATTCTCTCAATTAGCTTCTACCTGTCTATATTTTTCTACATCAATGGAAACGGCTTAAGGGCACACCTGTCGGTCTTTTTTTTTTATATCAATGGACACAGCTTAAGGGAATAAAACACAAACATATCCAGTCTGTCTGTCTCGGTTAAAAAGTATAGGCCTACACGTCTACTGCATGAGCCTATAATATTTCGATGCGGGTAATGTTTTATCAGTATTAATTAATGTGGTTGTCTAACGATGCTTTCCTACCCTTCTCTTTCCCTCTAATTGCCTCTGTCTACCTGTCTAAATTACAAGGTAGAGGCCTATGAGTCTACTGCATGAGCCTATATTTCAACACAGGTAACTTTTTTTCGCATTCATTTCCATGTTTCTCTAATGATGGTTAGGCCTACCTACCCCTTCGTTCATTCCCTCTACCTGTCTATCTCACTTAAAAGGTAGAGGCCTATACATCTATTTCATGAGCCTATATTTCAGCACAGGTAATTCTTTTCTCAGTAAATAACGTGTTTGTCTGTCTATCCTTGTCTGTGCTGTCCTGTTCCTTTCATTCCCACTAATTGCTTTTACCTGCCTTCCTCTCCCGTTCAAAAGGTAGAGGCCTATGTGTCTTTTTCATGAGGCCTAACTATTTCGACGTAGGTAAGCTTTTTTTTTGTATTAACTGACGTGCTTGGCTGTCTGTGGCTGTTCGTGCTGTTTTGTTCCTTTCATACCCTCCACCTGTCTCGATCTGTCTCTCTCTCTGTCTAAAGGTAGAGGCCTGCATGTCTACGTGTCTATATTTCAACACAGGTAAGCTTTTTTTCCCCATTAATTAACCTGCCTGTCTAACGGTCCTGTCCATTCCCCTCTCCGGCGCTGCGTGGCTCTCATTATTTCCTTCCCCCTCGCGAAAGGCTAATGACATGTTCCCTTTTTGCGCGGCCCCTCTGCACGGCGAAACTCTTGCTAACGCTGCCCGTATTATGAGGAAAAGATAAATTGTATGGCCATGGCGCGCCCCAACGGCCTGTCCGGCAACGTGTGATGGTCTCTTTCAATAATAAACTCACGGTAAACTTGCCTAGATTATGAACCCTTGCTAAATTTTTATGTTTGTGAGGAAAAGACAAATTGTATGGCCATGGTGTGCTCTACCTTGCTATCCTGTGACGTATACTTCTTGTTTAATGGTCTCGTTGAAGGAAAGACTTATGGTAAACTTGTCTAAATTGTACTCTTGCTAAAATTGAATGTATTATGAAAAAAAGATGAACTGTATGGCCATGGTGCGCTCTACCTTGCTATCCTGTGACGTATACTTCTTGTTTAATGGTCTCATTGAAGGAAAGACTTATGGTAAACTTGTCTAAATTGTACTCTCGCTAAAACTGAATGTATTATGAAAAAAAGATGAACTCTATGGCCATGGTGCGCTCTACCTGGCTCTCCAGTGACTTATACTTCTTGTTTAATGGTCTCGTTGAAGGAAAGACTTATGGTAAACTTGTCTAAATTGTACTCTCGCTAAAACTGAATGTATTATGAAGGAAAGATGAGCTGTTTGGCCATGGCGCTTCCTACCTTGCTATCCTGTGACGTATACTTCTTGTTTAATGGTCTCGTTGAAGGAAAGACTTATGGTAAACTTGTCTAAATTGTACTCTTGCTAAAATTGAATATATTATGAAGGAAAGATGAGCTGTCTGGCCATGGTGCCCCCTAATTATTTCAAGGTAGGTAAGCTTTTTCTGTATTAATTTACGTGCTCGGCTGTCTGTGGTTGTTCGTGCTGTTTTGTTCCTTTCATACCCTCCACCTGTCTCTATCTGTCTCTCTCTCTCTCTCTGTCAAAAGGTAAAGTCCTGTATGTCTACGTGTCTATATTTCAATACAGGTAAGCTTTTTTTCCATAATACAGGCCATGGCGTTCTCTACCTGGCTGTTCAGTGATGTATACTTCTTTTTAATGGTCACGTTCAAGGATAAATTCACGGTAAACTTGTCTAAATCATGAACTCTTGCTGAAATTGGATATATTATGAAGAAAAGATGAATGATAAACTTGTCTAAATCACGAACTCTGCTGAAATTGATGTATACTTCTTTTAATGGTCACTTTCAAGGATAAACTCACGGTAACTTTGTTCAAATCATGAACTTTGCTGAAATTGATGATATGGAAAAGATGAATGGCGCTCTCTAACTGGCTGTTCAGTGATGTATACTTCTTTTTAATGGTCACGTTCAAGGATAAACTCACGGTAAACTTGTCTAAATCATGAACTCTTGCTGAAATTGTCTATATTATGGAGAAAACATGAATGGCGCTCTCTACCTGGCTGTTCAGTGATGTATACTTCTTTTTAATGGTCACTTTCAAGGATAAACTCACGGTAAACTTGTCTAAATCATGAACTCTTGCTAAAATTGTCTATATTATGAAGAAAGGATAAATTATATGGCTATGGCTCTCCCTAACTATCTGTCTGTCCAGCGCAAATGAAGTATACTGTTTTTTAAGGTCTCGTCGAAGGATAACTCATGGTAGACTAACCTAAATCATATACTTTTGCTGAAATTGGATACATTATGAAGAAAATATAAATTGTATGGCCAAGGACCTCCCTCAGTGCCTGCCCAGTGAGGTATACGATTTTTTATGGTCACGTTCAAGAATATCCTCACTCTAAACCTGTCTACATCATAAACTCCTGCTAAAATTGGATGTATTATATAGAAAAGAACACGGCGCTCCCTAACAACCTCTCCAGTACCGGTGACGTATATTTCTTTTTATGGCCCCTTGCAAGGATAAACTCATGGTAGACTTGCGTAGATTATGAAGTGAAAGGGTAACATCTTCGCCCACTTGCAAGGATAAACTCATGGTAGACTTGCGTAGATTATGAAGTGAAAGGGCAACATCCTCGCCCACTTTCAAGGATAAACTCATGGTAGACTGTAGTTACCCACTTGCAAGGATAAACTCATGGTAGACTTGCGTAGATTATGCAAGGATAAACTCATGGTAGACTTGCGTAGATTATGATGTGAAAGGGCAACATCCTCGCCCACTTTCAAGGATAAACTCATGGTAGACTTGCGTAGATTATGATGTGAAAGGGCAACATCCTCGCCCACTTGCAAGGATAAACTCATGGTAGACTTGCGTAGATTATGATGTGAAAGGGCAACATCCTCGCCCACTTTCAAGGATAAACTCATGGTAGACTTGGGTAGATTATGATGTGAAAGGGTAACATCCTCCCCCACTTTCAAGGATAAACTCATGGTAGACTTGCGTAGATTATAGAGTGAAGGGGTTATATCATTGCCCCCCAACCATATTTTTCCCCGTCATCATAGAAGGGAGGAGTCGTGGTTAATTACAATGTCCGGAGGTAAAAAATAAGACAGGATACAAAATAATGTCTTCCAAAAATTATGATATGAGGGAGAGGGTCCTTCCCTTCACCACCAACAAAAAAACTTAAAACTATGCTCATAAAAAAAGTCTCAGAAACACCGATGATTTGAAAGGTAGACAGAGACCTTACCATTATGACCGAAGAAAGCAAGGAACGCAAATCAAATAATAAACTCGTTGATGATAATAAAAAAAAAACCACAAGGGAAAAAATAGATAAGTCACCCACGTACTAACTAAGCCTAATATGCCATTCTCTTCTCTCTCTCTCTCTCTCTCTCTCTCTCTCTCTCTCTCTCTCTCTCTCTCTCTCTCTCTCTCTCTCTCTCTCTCTCTCTCTCTCTCTCTCTCTCTCTCCCTTCTTTCTTCTTTCCTCTCTCCCTCCTTTCCCTCCCTTCCTTTCTTTTCACTCTTCCTTCCCTACCCTTCCTCTCTCGTCTTCCTTCCTTCTCCTCCCCATGTCTCACACTTCCCTCTACCTACCTACATACTTACCTATACTTACACATACTTTTACCTACTTTGCCTGGTTACTTACTCAACAGAAAGAACGCCAGTGTACTTACCAATCCTCTGACGTTCCTTGACCAGTCTCCTTCCACCTGTACAAGGGAGAGAACACAAACAATGACCTTTTAAAACCATCACATATATCAGCCAGTTTGATAAAGAAAGAATTACATGTAAAAAGCACCTCACATACATCAGTCAGTTTAATGGAGAAATAGATATGAAAAAAACACACACACACATCACCGTTCATATACGATAGACAACGCTGACTTGTAAACACATACACACACACACACACACACACACACACACACACACACACACACCTACCTCTACCTCCCCCTCCCCCACCCCTCCACTACACACACAAACACGCATGAATCTACAAACAAACGCAGCTAAAAAAAAAAGTCCAACATGAAACCAGGGCACTAAAAAAAAAAAAAAAAAAAAAAAAAAAAAAAAAAAAACTGGAACAATACAGGAAGCGAACGACCAAAATAGCCAAATATTCCCCGTTTTTTTCCTGTTTTTTTTTCTCCCCCTCACACACTTCAGAGGGGAGAGACCAGGGGGGAGGGGAGGGAGGGGAAGAGGAGAGGGGAAGAGAGGGTGTGTGGGAAGGAAGAGGCAAGTATTGAGGAGGAGAGGAGGAGGAGGAAGGGATTGTAAGGGGAAGAGTTGAGGGAGAGGGGAGAAGAGAGGGGAAGAGTGAAGGGGAGAGGAATGGGAGGGAGAGAGAGAGGGAGAGGAGGGTGAGAGGAAGGAGAGAAAGCAAAGGAGGAAAATAGTGTGAGGGAGAGAGGGAAAGGATGGGAAGTGAGAGGAAGGGAGGGGCGAAGGGAGAATGAGGGAGAGGGAAGGAAGAGAAGGGAGGGAAGGGGAAGGTCAAAGGGAAACAGAAAGAAGGGAAAGGGAGAAGGAAGGGAAGGAAGAGGAAGAAGGAAGAGAAAGGAGGAGAGAAAGAAGGAGTAGGAAGGAAGAGAAGAGAGAGAGAGAAAGAAGGGGTGGGGAGGAAGAGGGGAGTTAAGGGAGTGTGAAAGGAAGAAGAGAAAGGGAAGGAAGAAAAAAAGAGAAGGAAGAAGAGGAAAACTAGAGGAAGGGAGGGGTGAAGGGAGAAGGTGGGAGAGAGAAGAAAGAGAAGAGAGGGAGAATAGAGGGGAGGGAGAGAGGTAGACGGAGGGAGGGGAGGGGAGAGAGGGAGGGCAATGCAAGAGGAAAAATGAGGAAAGTTTATCCATTGAAAGTTCTGTGGGGAGGAAAATTTAGAGAGGTGACAAGGAAAGACTGGCGGAGGGGGGAGGGGAGAAGGGGGGGAGGGGAGAGGAGGAAGGGGTGAAGGGAAGTAGATGCATGGTGAAGAAGGGAGGGAAGATAAGGATGGGGAGAGGGTGGAGGACAGAAAGGGGGAGGACGAGAGGAAGGGAGGGGTGAAGGTAGGAGGATGAGGGAAGGAAGAGAAGAG
The DNA here is from genome assembly GCF_024679095.1 of Eriocheir sinensis. Classification (NCBI taxonomy): domain Eukaryota; kingdom Metazoa; phylum Arthropoda; class Malacostraca; order Decapoda; family Varunidae; genus Eriocheir; species Eriocheir sinensis. Next base: position 19,850,904 of record NC_066519.1, read on the forward strand.
GAAGGGAAAGAGGAGGGGAGGGGAAGGGTTGGTGATGGGACTGGTAGATAGGGGAAGGGTTGGTGATGGGACTGGTGGATAAGGGAAGGGTTGGTGATGGGACTGGTGGATAGGGAAATGTCTGGTGATGGGACTGCTGGATAAGGGAAGGGTTTGTGATGGGACTGGTGGATAGGGGAAGGTCTGGTGATGGGACTGGTGGATAGGGGAGGGGATGGCGATGGGACTGGTGGATAGGGAAAGGGTTGATGATGGAGCTGGTGGATAGGGGAAGGGCTGGTGATGGGACTGGTGGATAGGGGAAGGGCTGGTGATGGGACTGGTGGATAGGGGAAGGGCTGCTGATGGGACTGGTGGATAGGGGAAGGGCTGGTGATGGGACTGGTGGATAGGGAAAGGGTTGATGATGAAACTGGTGGATAGGGGAAGGGCTGCTGATGGGACTGGTGGAGAGGGGAAGGGCTGGTGATGGGACTGGTGGATAGGGGAAGGGCTGCTGATGGGACTGGTGGAGAGGGGAAGGGCTGGTGATGGGACTGGTGGATAGGGGAAGGGCTGCTGATGGGACTGGTGGATAGGGGAAGGGCTGGTGATGGGACTGGTGGATAGGGGAAGGGCTGGTGATGGGACTGGTGGAGAGGAAGGGCTGGTGATGGGACTGGTGGATAGGGAAGGGCTGCTGATGGGACTGGGTGGAGAGGGGGCTGCTGATGGGACTGGTGGAGAGGGGGCTGGTGATGGGACTGGTGGTTAGGGGAAGGGCTGCTGATGGGACTGGTGGAGAGGGGAAGGGCTGGTGATGGGACTGGTGGATAGGGGAAGGGCTGGTGATGGGACTGGTGGAGAGGGGAAGGGCTGGTGATGGGACTGGTGGATAGGGGAAGGGCTGGTGATGGGACTGGTGGATAGGGGAAGGGCTGGTGATGGGACTGGTGGAGAGGGAAGGGCTGGTGATGGGACTGGTGGATAGGGTAGATGATGGGACTGGTGGATAGGGAAAGGGTTGATGATGGAGCTGGTGGATAGGGGAAGGGCTGGTGATGGGACTGGTGGATAGGGGAAGGGCTGGTGATGGGACTGGTGGATAGGGGAAGGGCTGGTGATGGGACTGGTGGATAGGGGAAGGGATGCTGATGGGACTGGTGGATATGGGAAGGGCTGGTGATGGGACTGGTGGATAGGGGAAGGGCTGGTGATGGGACTGGTGGATATGGGAAGGGCTGGTGATGGGACTGGTCGATAGGGGAATGATTGGTAATGGGACTGGTGGATAGGGGAATGACTGGTGATGGGACTGGTGGATAAGGTAAGGGTTTGTGATGAGACTGGTGGATAGGGGAAGGGGTGGTGAAGGGACTGGTGGATAGGGGAAGGGCTGGTGATGGGACTGGTGGATAGGGGAAGGGTTGGTGATGGAAGAGTGGATGAAGGAACGGTTGGTGATGGGACCTGGGTGATGGGAAGGGAAGGGAACGTAAGATGCAGACGGAAGGGAAAAGAAGGGAGGGAGGAGGGTGGAGGGAGAAGGAAACGAACCCCAAAATAAGATCAAGGTGAGTGGAGGAACGAAACATCCCCCAAAATAAAATAGAAGGTCAAGGTGAACTTCAAGGCATAAAGTAAACAAACTCAATAAAAAAAAAACATCCCATTAACTTTAAACTTGAACCATTAAGAAACACAAGTAACGGGCAAAATAACAAACGGGAAGCGAGGGGATCGAGTGGGCGGGTTGAAGGTCTCTCCGGCGTGTGCTCTGGTCGTGGCGGGGGAAACAGAAGAACAGCCGAACCAATAAACTATATCAGGCAATTGCAATATGGATAAATGCGATGCCAGGCGGACTAATACTGGATGGATATTGAATGCAGCAGCTGGGCGGGTTCAGGGAGGCGAAGGACAGCGGAAGGGCCGAGGAAGGGACGGGGATGGAGCGGCAACGAAGGGACTGGGAGGTGAAGGGGGTGAGGTGGAGGAAGGGAGTGGAATGGAGATGAGGTAACGAAGGGACTGGGAGGTGAAGGGGGTGAGGTGGAGGGAGTGGAATGGAGATGAGGTAACGAAGGGATTGGGAGGTGAAGGGGGTGAGGTGGAGGAAGGGAGTGGAATGGAGAGGAGGTAGCGAAGGGACTGGGAGGTGAAGGGGGTGAGGTGGAGGAAGGGAGTGGAATGGAGAGGAGGTAGCGAAGGGACTGGGAGGTGAAGGGGGTGAGGTGGAGGATTAAAGAAGACTAAGAGGGGACTAGCATACGTATGGGGTTGGGAGATACCTTGAAAAAAAGACTTCTAGGGGACTGGATTGAGAAGTGGGGTGAAGAAGTGACTGGCAGGGAATAGGAGAGAGTGGGAAAGGACTGTGATTGACTGGACTGGGAAAGGACTTAAGAAGAGATTGAAAAAAAATGAAGACTGATACGGTCTTTGACATGGGGCTGAGGAAGGGGCTATGGAAGAAACTGAAGGGGAAACAGATTGAGAAGAGGGAGAGGGAAGGGAATTTAAAAGTGATTGCAAAGAGACTAGATTGGAGAAGGAGCTGAGGAAGGAACACCGAAGGAAGTGGAATGGACAAGAGGCTGAGGAAGGGACTGTGGAAGGGAATGAGAAGAAAATGGAATGAAATAGGGCTAAGCAAGGGTATTTGAAAGGGACTGCGAAGACAGGAAAGGAGAGAGGGCCAGAAAAGAGACTGCGAAGACTGGATAGCAAAAGAGACTGAAGAAAGAACTGCGATGATTGGAAGACAAGATGCTGGGAACGAAGGGACATTGGAAGGTGCTGTTAAAGGGGGTAAGATTGGGAGTGGGAGGGAGACTGAGGAGAGAGGAGCCGCCACCACCGTTACAGCGGCTGCTGGGTCCACTATTGGGTTCGTCTTGACAGCTGTGCAGAGGAGGAGGAGGAGCTGCAGCAAGACTGGGAAGGTGTTGCCGCTAAGGTCGTCCCTCTCGTCCTCCACCTGTCCTTGAGTGTTTGTGGTTGACGGAGCGTTTGTTGGTTGGTTAATGGCTGACCTTACCGATAGAGTGATGCTGAATGCCTTGCCCATCGAGAAATTCTGAATACAACCCTTGCCTATCGAGGAATGCTGAATAGAAGTACAAAAGACTGACAAACGAAAGAAAGGTAATTAAATGATGAGACGAAAGTGAGCTACAAAACAGTGAATCATTAATAGTTAGTTAAAAGACGAAAGAAACCTATTGATGGAAATACTAGCAAGAAGGTACACTAAGAAAATTATTGATGGAAATACGAGAAAAAACGAATCTGACGAAAATAGTATGTGGGAACTGTTGATTTTAACCCGGGAAAAAATAATAAAACTGCAATGTTGCGAAAGAAAAGAAAAAACCTAACAAAAAAAAATGAAAACTGATGTAATATGAACAGACTGCAATGTTACCAAATAAAATGAAGACACTAACGAAGAATATAACGGAAATTAGCACAGAAAAAAATAAAAATTACAATGTTACGAAATACACTTAAAAATAACGAAGATCACGGAAAATAGAACGAAAAAGAAAAGTGACGTGAAAAAACCTGCAGTCTAACGAAATGAAGAGAAGGATTAACGAAGAACATCACGGAAGAGAGAAAAAGAGAAAAATATAATGAAAGAAACTACAATATTACGAAATGAAAAGTACTAACGGCGAACATCACGGAAAAGAGAGAAAGAGAATAATGAAAAAAAACAAATATACAAAATGAATAAATAACAATACAAACGAAAACAACGATCATCACGAAAATAATGAAAAAACTGCAAAATTACGAAATGAAAAGAAAACCTAACAGAGAACATCACGGAAAAGAGAGAAAGAGAAAAAATAATGAAAAAACTGCAAAATTACGAAATGAAAAGAAAACCTAACAGAGAACATCACGGAAAAGAGAAAGAAAAAAAATAATGAAAAAAATACAAAAATGAAAAAAAAAAACAAACCTAACAGAGAACGAAAAAAAAATAATGAAGAGAAAAACTAAGAGAACATCGCGGAAAAGAGAGAAAAGGAGAAAAAAATGAAAAAACTGCAAAATTACGAAATGAATAGAAGGACTAACAACGAACATCACGGAAAAGAGGGAAAAAAAACTACAATATTACGAAATGAAGAGAAAAACTAAGAGAACATCGCGGAAAAGAGAGAGAAAGAGAAAAAAAAAATGAAAAAAAAACTGCAAAATTTCGAAATGAAGAGAAAAACTAAGGGAACATCACGAAAAAGCGAAAGAGAAAAAAAATAATGTAAAAACTACAGAGTAACGAACGACCCACAAAGGTTTACCTGACTCGTGAATAAAAAATGAACATGTCTGGCCGTGTTTTTTTATTAACCTGTTTCGAACGCGTATGACCCTCACTTGTGACACGGACATCAAACTGAACCAAACGCTTTTTCCATGTTTATATATACTTACTTACCAAAGGGGCGTGCAATTATCACATACACGCACGCACACCCACACCCACACCCACACACACACACACACACCCACACACACACACACACTCATACACACGAACTTTCCCATGCACTCAATGAACTGCAATAAGCAATGAAACACTTAGAAAAAAAAGTTAAACCTAATAATGACGAATAAAATTTTGATGACAACGTTTTCATCAATAAACTAATTGAAAAATAAAACTAATTACAACCATTGCGAGAGAGAGAGAGAGAGAGAGAGAGAGAGAGAGAGAGAGAGAGAGAGAGAATCGTACCCTCCCAACCATCATTTTCCCAGACATTTTTCCCCTGACATGTTTTTTCCCCTCACACTTTTTTCTCCTACGCGCCAAGTTGACAATCTGATGCGTAAACTTTTCGTGTCAATAGAAAAAAAAATGGGAAAGTAAATTGAATATAGGCCTCTCAGAACCCCTCCCTTTTTTCCTCCTCGTCTTCTGTACCTCTCTTCCTTCCTTCTCCACTTTTCTCCCTTTTCCATACTCTTTCCTTCCTCTCTTCTCTTTTTCCCTTCTCAGTTTTTTCTTTCTCTCTCTTTCCACTATTTTCCTCTCCTTCCCCTATCCTCTTTTTCTTCCCATTCAATCTTTTCCCTTCCTTATTTTTCCTCCCTTCTCCCTTTCCTCCCTTTCTCCTTCTCCCTTCGTACTTCTTATCTCTTCCTTCTGTTTTCCTCCCCTCCCCTCTCTCCTCTTTCCTTCTATTCAGTCTTCTCCCTTCTCCCTCTCTTAAACTTCTCTCATTTTCTCTTCCTATCTCCATCTTCCCTTTATCCCTCAACCCCTCTTCTCCGTCTCCTCTTCCTTTCTTCTTCCCACTTCCCTTTTTAACTCTTCCCCCTTCCCTCTCTCCCACCCTCCTCTGCATAGGCCTTACAGAGAGGTCCACGTAGATAGACTGAAGGGCTAGAGAGAGGGAGAGGGAGCGAGGGAGGGAGGGAGTGGCTGACGAGTGGATTGTGTAGGGATCGCGTGTCAGCAGGTTGTGTAATACGTTCTATAGAGGCTTGGGTTTGGCTGTGTGAGTAGAGATGGCTTACTGGTTGGTGTCTCAGCTTACTTATTCTCTCTCTCTCTCTCTCTCTCTCTCTTCCCCATACATAAATACATACGCACGAATTATGAACTCTTATTTATGATGTCCCAGACGGCTAGAGAAGATCAACAAAGGTAAAAAGCTTGCCATTAACTCTTTGAAATTTTTATAATGTCACTGCATATGAAAAGGATTATAAACTCTTATTTATGTGTCCCAGACGGCTAGACATGAACGGAAATTGTAAAAACATGTTATATACGTTCACTGGGTACGATTAAGATCCCACATTTTGGCTATTCTTTACTTTTTACTTCTGCGGCGAGTAACGGTCTTTTTTGTGTACTCTTTTTGTTGCCTTTGAGCCGGATCCTTTGACGTAAAAAAAAGTATCCCAAATTACTAGACAAGAACGAATGAGGTAAAAAAAAACATGTCAGAAGTTCACTGGATTCGAAAAAAAATCCCCAGTTCATATTTTCTCGTATACTCAGAACATTGCATATATAATTCTCACGCCGAAAAACTATCATACCAGCTCCAGCGTCGCCAGCGTCAATTATCGATATTTTTGTGGTTATAGTCCCAAATTACTACAGACAGGAACGACACGGTAAAGACACGTTAGGAGGTCATTGGGTGGGAAAGGGATCACCAATTCTGACTTAAGGTTTCTAAAATCAATAGGTACTCGAATGGCAGAGATTAAAACATGTTATATACACCTTGAAAACATGTCATAAGCTCTCTGAATACGAAAAGATTCATCACGTATATCCTAGTCTCCTCTTCCACACTTATAATAATCTTTCTTCCTCTTTCCCTTCTCTTCAGTCTTCTCCCTTTTTCCTCTCTTCCTCTCTTCCCTTGCTTCTCTTCTCTTCCTCACTGGGAATCCTCTCTGTCTTCCTCTTTCCCTTCCCTTCAATCTTCTCTCTCCTCCCTCTCTTCCTCTCTTCCCCTGCTTCTCCTCTTCCTCACTTGCAATCCTCTCTGTCTTCCTCTTTCCCTTCCCTTCAATCTTCTCTCTCCTCCCTCTCTTCCTCTCTTCCCCTGCTTCTATTCTTCTCTTCCTCACTTCAATCTTCTGTCTCCATCTTTTCATTCCCTTCAGTCTTTTCCCTTTTCCCTTTCTTCCTCTCTTCTTTTATACCCGAGATCATTAGATACAAGATGGAGAGGGCAAAAACATATTATAAGCTCATTGGGTGCGAAAAACTATCCTAAATTCTTATCTAAAATGCATAATGCTGGAAAACAACAGAGGTAAAAAAAAGTTCCGAAAAGCTTACTGAAACGATACACAAACTCTTCAGCTTCGGGGAATTGATGAACACGAGAAAAAGTCAACTAATATCGAGTTCAAGGAAATTTTAAAACGAGGGAAAATTAGGTTAGACGCTCACACAAAGGGTCCATCAACACGTCAGCTTCGGGGAAACCACTGGAAACGGAGACGTGTCGGAGAATATTGGGTCATTCTCTTTTCCCTTTCCTCTTTTACTTCTATTTTTTCTCCTCTATTCTCTTTCCTTCCTTCCTTTCCTCTCTCTCCCTTTTTAGTTTTTTTCTTTGTCTCTCTTCCCTCTATTTTCCTCTCCTCCCCCCATCTACTCTTTTTCTTCCCTTCAATCTTTTCCCCTCCTTATTTTCTACTCTCTCTCTCTCTCTCCCATTTTCTCTTCCTATCTCCATCTTCCCTTTATCCTTTCACCCCTCTTCTCCGTCTCCTCTTCCTTCTTCTCTGCATAGGCCTTACAGAGAGTTAAGAGAGCAAGATGCAGGAAATACGGAATAACCTTTTTTTCTATTGATTGTAAATTGAAAAAAATAAAGGTTCGGTATTTAGAGTATTTAAGTATTTCCAACACGTTTATTAAATCCCAACTCCACGTGGTATTAATTTAGGTAGCATTTTTTTCTACTGATTGTAAAAGTGAAGAAAGTGTTCGGTATTTACGTTATTTTAGTACCTACAGCTTTTACAAATTCCCAACTCACGTAGTATTTAGCGAGGTAGCAATCTCTTCTATTGACCGTAAATTAAAAAAAAGTTCAGTGTATTTTTTTTATATATATTTGCAACTCTTTTATTAATCTCAAACTCACATAGTATTAAGATTGGATTCGTTACAGAGGTTTAAGGCTTCACGTAGTATTAATCCAAGTAGCAATCTCTTCTATTGATTGTTAATTAAAAAAAAAGTTCATTGTATTTTTTGATATATTTGCAACTCTTTTATTAATCTCAAACTCACATAGTATTAAGAATGGATTCGTTACGAAGGTTTAAGGCTACACAACAAACTCTTTCATTAATTCCGCGAAGGTGTCAAAACTATTAGGCAGGTTCCAAGAATTAACCAAAGAGCCAAAGATGATGAAAGAGGATCGCATCAAGGGAAACAGGAACAACAGTCTATCAGCACGCTAAAGACTTTGTTCTCTACCCTTTTAGGCACTAAGTCATATGGAGGAAGAGGGGAAGAGGGGGAAGGGAAGAGAGGGAAGGGAGGAGGAGGAAGGGAAAGAGGGAAGAAGGCAAGATAATCGTAATGAGAGAGAATGAGATGAGGTTTTATTTTATTCTCTTCCTTTTTAGCCACGAAGTCATAAGGAGGAAGAGGGGAAAGAAGACGACGGGAGGAGAGGGAAGGGAAGAGGAGGAAGGGAAGAGAGGGAAGGGAAGAGAAGGAGAGAGGGAAAGAAGGAAGAAGGCAAGATAATCATAATGAGAGAGAATGAAATGAGGCTTTAATTCATTCTCTTCCCTTTTAGCCATAAAGTCATAAGGAGGAAGAGGGGAAAAAAGAGGAAGGGAAGAGAAGAACAGGAAGAGGAGGAAGGGAAAGAAGGAAGGAGACAATGAGATGAAGACAAAATTAGCTCATACTTATATAGACATTATCTTCTTTCTTTTGGTTGCAAATTTAAGGAAATCCGACGTACTGTTTAGTATTTACGATTTTTCCAAGAATCCATGTCTATCGTAGTCTGAAGATATCGTAACAGAGCAGGGAAGTACTCGCAGTGATGACTTGCAGCTAAACAAATATAATTCTCTAGCAAGGCGAAGGGTGCGAGGAGACTTGACTGAAGTTTACAAATGGATGAAGAGCTTTAATAAGGGTGATGTTAATAAGGTTCTGGTCGTAAGGGAGCCGGGTAGGAGACGTTGCAAAGGGTTTAAGTTGGACAAATATAGATTCAAGAAGGACAAGCTAAAAATAGTGTACTTACCGAGTGATTGATGAGTTGGCAGCCATGTGGTGAGTGCCAATACGATAGACACCTGCAAGGAAAAGATAGATAACTTCATGGATATATAATACAGGAAGGGTTAGACTTACAATAGATACCCTTGTGTTCTTACGTTCCACCGGGTTCAATAAGTCGATAAGGGAGTGAATAGATGAGGTCTTAAATATAAACTGGCGCAGAATCCCCGAATATTGTCTCCACGGGGAATTTTCAATATTAAACTGGAAGGTAAATTCAGTAAAGGTATTTCCTGAAGACCTTGAGAAAACCTGACCCGTGCACAATAGGAGGAAGAGGAAGAGGAGGAGGAGGAGGAGGATAACCAATAAGCCAATAGAGAAACACAATATGAAAGGCCCAGATTATTATTATTATCATTATTATCATTATTCTTATCATTATTCATATTCGTCTTATTATTACATTTATCATTAATACTTCTACTACTACTACTGCTATTACTATTACTACTACTACTACTACTACTACTACTACTACTACTACTACTCAAACATTCCTTTCAAATACAAGACAGACTCAATACCATTCAAAACAAAAGAACATCGAGGAATGGGAGTTTAGATTCAGTTGTCCAGAGTGAAATATTAAGATCGAGACCTTTTGTGGTGGTGGTGGTGGTGGTGGTGAGTATAGCACTGTCTTGCGTCCCTTCTCGTGAGTGATTTAATTCGTGAAGTTTTAACAAGGTGATTCCAGCAAGATTAGCAGGCGGACGTAAAAACTTGTGTGAATCGTCCGTGTTTTAGTGTGTGTGTGTGTGTGTGTGTGTGTGTGTGTGTGTGTGTGTGTGTGTGTAATAAGAGATAATTTTTTTTTTGTGAGGTTGTTTTGCTTTTGTTTGTTTTTACCTTCATTTTTACTTTTATTTTTTTATTTTTTTATTTTTTCGTTTTTTATTTCTTGCGTGTATTTTTTTTGTCTCTTATTTCCTCTTCATTCATGTTTTCTCCTGTCAGTTTTTCTTTCTACTTCATTCCCCGTTTCTATTTTCCATTCCTTTCCTCTTTCCCTCTTCTTCACTTCTTTCCTTCCCTTTCTTTTCCCTTTTTCCCTTACAAAGTTACATGTTTTCTCGGGGCCGTCAAGAGGAATCACAATAGTTTCCTCTTTGATAATAAACACCATCAATGTAAATAAAAATAAAAAATATAATAACTCTTTTAACTTAAGCTTGAAAAGTGAAAAAAAAGTATTCTCGAAAACATTATAATTGCACGTCGGAAAAAAACGAAACAAAACAAAAACAAACAAAAAAAAAGAAGATAAAACGACTCAAAGCGGAGAACAGACTCAACCTTTTCATTTCGATCAAGGGTTGACATTTTTAGACCCCTCCGCCTCTCACATCAATGATTTCCAAAGGCCAAACAGGAGATCAATCGGGTTCTGATGAGTGTTTTCTTAAGTTCACGGTACAGAAGAAGGGTCAAACTACCACTAGGGTCATGAAAAACTACCCCTGGAAATGCCCCAAACTTCTACGAAAGCCTTGTCAAATATGTGTGATTAGGCGGAGAAATGTTTGAGCATACGGTCCCAGCATTTTTTTGGGGAGAGTTTTGAGTCGTTGAAATTTGCATGCTGAAAGTACTCTTCGGGGAGGGCGATGCTGAGGGCAAATGAGGAAAATTATACAGCCGTCCAGACACTTAGAGCAGAAACTTTTCCTGGAACCGCCTTGCTGCAGGTAATAAGCGAAGAAATAGGAAAGAAAAGAAGAGAGATTTTGGAGTCCGTATTAGTTAAATGGACTTGTAACACAGGGACATATAAACGTACATACATACATACATACATACAGACAGACAGACAGACGGACCCCTCTCCCACACACACACACATACACAGACAGACAGACAGACAGACACAGATAGCCATAGACGGCCAGACATACAGACACAATACATAGACTTGATACACAAATAGACAGACAGAGGCAGACAGACAGACAGACAAACAGACAGAAAACACACACACACACACACACACACACACACACACACACACACAGTCATATACTTCAGGATAATCAATATGCATAGTCCGGGAAACCATTAGGGTAGGAAAAAAGGGATATTTAATAAGGTCAAAATTACAGAAAAAAACCCTAAAACTCCCTGACAATCTGCCCAAGTTAAGAGATGTTTAATAAGTCTCCGGTGATCGAAAAATGAATGTAAAAAAAGTCCATAATAACCTCTGTAAGTTTGCTCCTCCTTCCCGCCCTCTTCAAGCCATCACTTAAATGAGTCTGCCCTAGAAAGAAAATATACAGAGGAAAAAGAAAACACACCAGATGCACCCAACGACTCTATTTCTGTCTGTCTGTCTGTCTGTCTATATTGTGTCTCTCTCTGTTCGTCTGGCTGTATCAACGTGTCTCTCCCTTTTCTGTTCGTCTGTCTGTCTGTCTGTTTATATGTCTATATGTATGAATGTTTGTATCTGTCTCTGTCTCTGTCTCTCTCTCTCTCTCTCTCTCTCTCTCTCTCTCTCTCTCTCTCTCCATGACCTAACACACACACGAGGACCTTAAACCGGGAAGCCTAAACCATACAAAAAAAAAAGAACAAGAAGAAAGTGTAAGGCAAGAACGTGGAAAATAAAGAAAATAGAGGAATATGAAGAAAAACAAAAATAAGGATATGAAGAAAAAACGAGACAAAATAAGAAAAGAAAATGAAATAAGAACTGAAAAAAAAGAATAAGAAGAAAGTATAAAACATCAACTTGGAAGAGAAAGAGATAAAAAAAAGCGCATTATTATTAAGTCCAGTTTTTCGAGTCGTCTTCATCTTGTATAAAAAAGAAAACAATATTGAAGAATCGTATTATAAAAAAAAGACCCCTCCCCCCCCCCCACACACACAAACTCACTCACTCACTTTTTCACTCACTCACCCCCCACCCCCCCACACACACACACTTCATGATTACTAACTTCAATATACGTAACAGGAAAAGGAAGGGATGCAAACTCGTATTAACTTGATGGGAAAGAAAAAATCATTATCATTGTTTTCCCTCTCTCTCTCTCTCTCTCTCTCTCTCTCTCTCTCTCTCTCTCTCTCTCTCTCTCTCTCTCTCTCTCCTCTCCTCTCTCTCCTCTCTCTCTCTCTCTCTCTCTCTCTCTCTCTAACAACTACTAATCTCCTCCCTTGTTTCCATCTATCCTCTCTTTCCCTTCCTTTACCTTTCTTTTATCCCCCTTCCTTCTCCTCCTTTATCTCTCTTCCCTTTCCTTCCTTCCTTTCCTCCTTCTCTCTCCCTCTCCCTCTTTCTTTACCTTCTAAACAACCTTCTTTTCTTCAACCTCTGCTTCCCCTTATTAAGCTTTCATTCTCTTCCTCTATCTCTCTCTGCTCCTCTCTCTACCCCTTCTTTTTTTTATATTCTCCCCATTTTCTCCATCATTCTTTCTTAACTCTCCCTTCATCTGCTTTGCTTCTCCCTCCAACCTCCTTCTTTTCCTCACTCCATACTTTTAACCTTTCTTTACGTCCCTCTTTTTCTACTCTTTTCTTTCTTAATCTTCCTTTCACCTTCCTTCTTCTACCCTTCTCCTCCTACTTCTCCTCTTCTCATTCGCCTGTGTAACTTCCCTTCTTTTCTCCACTTTTCCTCTCTCTCCACCTGTTTCGCTTACAATACTTTCCACTCATATTTTCTACCCCTGCCCCTCCTCCCTCCCTCCCCCCTCCACACTCATTCCCCTGTTAAACCTACCCTCCCTTCCCCTCCCTTCTGTCCCCTCCCAACCTGTTCCTCTCTTCTCCAATTCCTGCCTGGCCCTCCCCCTCCCTTCTTTCCCGTTCCCCTCCCTGCCTCCTCCCTTCCATCCCATTCCTACCTGTCCCTCCCTTCTCCAATTCCTGCCTGACCCTCCTCCTTCCTTCCTACCCTTTCCCCTCACTTCTTGCCCCTTTCCTCCCTTCCTCCTCGCCCTTTAAACGCCCCCCGGTACCCCGTTACATCCCACCTCCTCCCTTCCATTCCCTTCCTACCTGTCCCTCCCTTTCCCCATTCTTGCCTGCACCTCCCCCTCTCTTTCTGCTCCTTACCCCCCTTCCCCTCCCTTCCCTCCCTCCCCCCCGACCCCCTTAGCCCATTACCTTTTAAAATCGCGCAAGAATGTCCCGGATTGGCGATTACCGTCCTTTCCGGCAGGTAGCAGGTGAGGCTAATGGCTTTGTTGGTGTTTGTGTGCATGTGTGTGTGTGTGTGTGTGTGTGTGTGTGTGTGTGTGTGTGTGTGTGTGTGTGTGTGTGTGTGTGTGTGTGTGTGTGTGTGTGTGTGTGTGTGTGTGTGTGTGTGTGTGTTCCTTTTTTTCGTCTTTCTCCACAGTCAAGTGACCAACCTCCTTTAGGGACCGTAATAAGTGTAGTTCTGTGCTTGTGCGCTCTCTCTCTCTCTCTCTCTCTCTCTCTCTCTCTCTCTCTCTCTCTCTCTCTCTCTCTCTCTCTCTCTCTGTGTTTATTACTTTATTTATTTATTTTTTCTTTCTTTTCTTTTCTCTCCTTTTTCTTTCTTTTCTTCTTTCTCTCTTTTTTCTTTATTTTCTTCTTTCTTTCTTTCATTCTCTCTTTCTTACTAATGTTCGTGTGGTGTGTGTGTGTGTGTGTGTGTGTGTGTGTGTGTGTGTGTGTGTGAGGGATTAATTACTTTACAGGTGAGGAAAACGCTAATTAATTGCAGGTAACGCGTACAGGTCACACACACACACACACACACACACACACACACACACACACACACACACACACACTCACGCACATATTACTGAGATGGGGCTAGTGTAGGAGAAAGAGAGAAAAAATAAACAAAAAAGGCAAGGAAGAAAGGAAAAAGCGAGGCAAAAAAGAGAAAGCGGCAGGGAAGAATGGATAAGGGAGAGAGGAAGAGAGGAAGATATGAAAAAGAGGGATAAGAAATGAAAGCAGAAAGATAGGGATTAGGAAAAGGAGAAGATATAAAGAGAAAAGCAAGTAAAGAAAAAACGTGACAGAATGGAAAGAGAGATTATGAGGAAGTAAAAAGAAGATAAAAAGGAAATAAGAGACAAGAGGAAGCAAGGAAATGAAAGGCAAGAAGGAAAGACAGAGGAAAGAAAGCAAAGAAATAAAAGATATGAAAAGGAAAACGATAGAGGAAGCAAATTTAGAAAGCGAGAATGAAAGAAAGAGGACCAAGAAAAATAAAATAAAAGATAAACAGAAAAAAAGACTAAACATTTATACGGTAAAAACAAAAGAAAGAGAACCAAGAAAGGAAATAAAGAGAGAGAGAAGGAAAGAGAGGTCGAGGTCAGGAGGTAAGAACTTGGAGGGAGGGAGAGAAGGGGAAAGAACGGGGAGAGAGGAAGGGAGAAGGAGGAGGGAGAGAGGGAGGAGGTCAGGAGCTGCAAGAGGGAGGGAGAGAAGGGGAAAGTATGGGGAGGGAGTAAGGGAGAGAAGGAGGAGGGAGAGAGGGAGGGCGTAAGAAGGAGCTGCAAGAGGGAGGGAGAGAAGGGGAAAGTATGGGGAGGGAGTAAGGGAGAGAAGGAGGAGGGAGAGAGGGAGGACGTCAGGAGCTGCAAGAGGGAGGGAGAGAAGGGGAAAGTATGGGGAGGGAGGAAGGAGAGAAGGAGGAGGGAGAGAGGGAGGGAATAAGAAGGAGCTGCAAGAGGGAGGGGGAGAAGGGGAAAGTACGGGGAGGGAGGAAGGAAGAGAAGGAGGAGGGAGAGGGGAGGGCGTAAGAAGGAGTTGGAGGACATAACCGTGGGAGTAATGTTGACAAGGCCAGCGAGGAAAGGCATTACACTACATGACTTCAGGCTCGGGGCGGCACTAGCGGCAACCTGGCGGGGCACAGCTGGGGCCCTAAGCAGCGGCACCAACACCCGCCGCCTGCAGGGAAGTCGGGGGGCGAACGAGATCCCTGAGGCCCTGCTCCTGACACCTATCACCTTCACTTTCAACTGTGCTTACCTCTGACGGGGAAATGTTAATGGTCCGAGATTGAGTGCTGGGGGAAGGGGGAACAGAGGGAGGGGGGAGGAAGGGGGTGGAAAGAGGGTAAGGGGAGAGGGATAAGAAGGGGAGAGAGTGTAAAGGGAGAGGGGAAGGAAGGGGGGAGAAAAAGGAGAGGGAGGAAGAGGGTAGGAAGAGGGGAAGGGAGGGTTAGGGAGAGAGGTAGGAAAGGGGAAGGGAGAGAGCAAAGGGAGAGGGGTAGGGAGAGGGAAACGAAAGGATAGGAAAGGGGGAGGGAGAGGGAAACGAAAGGATAGGAAAAGGGGTAGGAAAGGGGGAGTGAGAGAGAATGTAGGGAGACAGTGTTTGGTGGAAGGGGAAAAGGAACGGGGCAGAAATAAAGAGAGAGGGAGAGGGAGAGAAAGGGCGAGTTTTAACTAGACTCCAAGTAGAAAGAAGTAACATAAAACTTCTGAAGCCGTGACGTCCAAGTGTTGATCAAGTCATGGAATACTGACGGACAGGGAGACAGCAGGCACAGAACACACACACACACACACACACACACACACACACACACACACACACACACACACACACACACACTGTCACTCTCCTGTAAAACAAACATATGATGCAACTGCCAATAACATAGATCTTGGTGGTATAAAAATAATAGTAATAATAATAATAATAATAATAATAATAATAATAATAATAATAATAATAATAATAATAATAATAATAATAATAATAACAATAATAATAGATAATAATAGATAGATAGATAGATAGAGAGAGAGAGAGAGAGAGAGAGTCTAGATGGAAACACAAATGAAAACTGACAAGGCGGATCGCATTACTATTCTCTCTCTCTCTCTCTCTCTCTCTCTCTCTCTCTCTCTCTCTCTCTCTCTCAGAATGTGGAAACGAAATGCATCTGTCACAATTTTTGACGCCGCTGAGAAAGGCGAAGTGGCGGAGGAGGAAGAGGAAGAGGAAGAAGAAGAAGAAGAAGAAGAAGAGGAGGAGGAGGAGGAGGAGGAGGAGGAGGAGGCTTATACGTCCCATAATTCCGTTATAATACCCAGTCAATGCAGCGTTATGAAGGGAGGAAAGGGAGGAAGGGGGGGGGTAGGAGGGAGGGAGGGAGGGGGATAGGAAGGAAGGAAGGAAGGGGAGAGGGAGAGGGAGAAAGTGAGGAAGGTGGGGAGGGAGGGGAGATAAGAGAGAGAGAGAGAGAGAGAGAGAGAGAGAGAGAGAGAGAGATAGGATGGGTGAGTGGAGTTTATGAGGTGCGTAGGAATTGAGACGGAATTATGGCAGAGGAAGAGGAGGAGGAGGAGGAGGAGGAGGAGGTGGAGGTGGAGGAAGCGGAAGGTAAGATGATAATATAGGTAGAGAGGCAAGGATAAGTAAAGGTAAATAAAAAAGGAAAAAAGAATTAAGGTTGAGTGGATATAAAGGAAAGAGACAGCAAGACGACATACTCAAGATTTTCCACCAAAAAGATAACAAAATACAGAACAAAAGAACAAGATTTAGTGAAGCAGAGGAAGAAAGAGAGACAGAGAACAGACACTGAACATTTTAACGTCATATGGGACACAACACACAAGAATCTGAGAACAAGAAAGAGTGAGGCAGAAAGAGAAGGAGAGAGAAGGACGCAGAAAACACTTCAACATCCAATACAACACATCATACAAGAATAAAAGAACAGGACAAAGCGAAACAAACAGAGATAAGCACACACTGAAGAAACACAATAAACATTTCAACATAAACAACAACAACGAAAAAAAGAGGAACACCAGAAAAGGAGACGGAGAGAGAAAAAGACAAACACTAACACTAAGGTCACACACACACACACACACACACACACACACACACACTAAACATATCCACATCATTCACATCAAAGTTCACAAGATAACAAGCGACCAGTGACACAAGGCAAGATGAAATAAAAGGAGAGGTAAGAAAAAGAAGTCCCAAGCTACCACACTCCTCATTTCCGGACTAATAACAAGAAGTGAAGACCCAAAACTAGACAGCTCCCTTACTCTTGCGTCCCCGTGCTAAGATTTGACAGGAAGGTGGCAGAAATAACGAGACTTTTTGCACCAGAGCGGAAAGATTGGACGAAAAGGGAGACTGAAGCAAAATGGAGCCCAGCAAGTAAGAGATATCATGTTACGAAGGACGAGGAGGAGGAGGAGGAGGAGGAGGAGGAGGAGGAGAAAGAGACGAACCAGTAGTAAAGTGAGAATGAGGATGAAGAAGAAGAGGAGATAAGTCACGGACGGGAAAGAGGAGGAAAAGAAAGATAAATAAAAAAATAAAGAACAAAGGAAAGAAAGAGTAAAATAAGAGAAAAAAATAGTGAATGAGGAGAGGAAGAGAGGAGAGGAAGCTAAGATGAGAAAAGAATAAAAAGGAATGGTAGAGAAAGTAAAAACCGATAAAAAAAAGAAGAAAAAGGAGCAAAGAAAGGAAGAGGGAGGAAAACGAGAAAAGGGAGGGAGGAAAGAAGAAAGGAAGGGAGAAAAGGGGGAATAAAGAGATAAAGGAGAACAAAACGGAGAGAGAGGAGGATAAATTCGGAGAGAAAGATCGTGAAGAAGAAAAAAAAAAAGGGAAAAGGTGAAAGGAGAGAAGAGAAGACATATAGAAAAACGGAAGTACGGTGAATGAAGAGGAAGAAGAAAAAAAGAAGAGAAAAAGAGGGCATCAAGGAGAGGAGAAAGGTCAAGAAGATGAAAAAAAGAGAAAGATGATGCAAGAAGGTGAAAGAGTAGACGAAAAACATGATCATAAAAAAAAAGATAAGGAAGAGGAGGCGAGTGGAAAGGGGGGAAAAAGAGGGAGAAGAAAAAGAAGGGGGAAGAATAAAAAGAGGGGAGAAGAAGAAAAAGAGGGGAAAAGAAGAAAAAGAGGGGAGAAGAAAAAGAGGGGAGAAGAAGCAAAAGAGGGGAGAAGAAGAAAAAGAGAGAAGAAGAAAAAGAGGGGAGAAGAAGAAAAAGAGGGGAGAAGAAGCAAAAGAGGGGAGAAGAAGAAAAAGAGAAGAAGCAAAAGAGGGGATAAGAAGAAAAAGAGGGGAGAAGAAGAAAAAGAGGGGAGAAGAAGAAAAAGAGGGGAGAAGAAGAAAAAGAGGGGAGAAGAAGAAAAAGAGAGAAGAAGAAAAAGAGGGGAGAAGAAGAAAAAGAGGGGAGAAGAAGAAAAAGAGGGGAGAAGAAGAAAAAGAGGGGAGAAGAAGAAAAAGAGGGGAGAAGAAGAAAAAGAGAGAAGAAGAAAAAGAGGGGAGAAGAAGAAAAAGAGGGGAAAAGAAGAAAAAGAGGGGAGAAGAAGAAAAAGAGGGGAGAAGAAGAAAAAGAGGGGCGAAGAAGAAAAAGAGGGGAGAAGAAGAGGGGAGAATAAGAATAAGAGGGGGGAAGAAGAAAAAGAGGGGGAAGAAGAAAAAGAGGGGGAAGAAGAAAAAGAGGGGAGAAGAAGAAAAAGAGGGGAAAAGAAGAGGGGAGAAGAAGAAAAAGAGGGGAGAAGAAGAAAAAGAGGGGGGAAGAAGAAAAAGAGGGGAGAAGAAGAAAAAGAGGGGAGAAGAAGAAAAAGAGGGGAGAAGAAGAAAAAGAGGGGAGAAGAAGAGGGGAGAAGAAAAAGAGGGGGGAAGAAGAAAAAGAGGGGAGAAGAAAAAAAAAGAGGGGAGAAGAAAAAAAAGAGGGTAGAAGACAAAAAAGAGGGGAGAAGATGATAAAGGAAGGTGAAAGAGTACAGGAGAAACATGAGGCAGATAATTAAAAAGAGAAGATAAGGAAGGAGACGGCGAGGGAAATGGGGGAGGGAGAGGGAGAGAGGAGGAGGAGGGAGGGGAGAGGAGGGGAGAAGAGGGAAAATGTAAGCTCCCTCCTCTCTCTACCCACTTAGCGGCATCAGATCTCGTTATACGCGTCTTTTTGCTCTGATAAGATGCTCCAAGAGGGAAGGCAGAGAGGAAAAAAGGGGAGTGAGAGCGGGAGATAAGACGGGATGCTGGGGAGAAGTGGGAGAGGAAGGATGCTGAGGAGAGGAGGGATGCTGAGGAGAGGTGAAGGGAGAGGAAGGGATGCTGGGGAGGGTCGGGAGAGGAAAGATGCTGGGGAGAGGTGGAGGGAGAGGAAGGATGCTGAGGAGAGGGAGAGGAAGGATGCTGGGGAGAGGGAGAGGAAGGATGCTGGGGAGAGGTGGAGGGAGAGGAAGGAAGGGATGCTTAGAGTAGCTAATTAAGTGCTAAGATGCTAAGATGACGTGGTATTATTTTCTCTCTCTCTCTCTCTCTCTCTGGTTCTTCCATTACATTTGTTTCTTTTTATATATTCAGATGTTTTTTTTCTTATTTTTCTTCTTCTTTTTCTTCTTTTTTGTTTTGTTTTCTTCAACTTCTTGTTCTTGTTCTTCATCTTCATCTTCTTCTCTCTCCTCCTCCTCTTCCGCTTCCTTCTTCATCCTTCCTCCCTCTTCTCTTCCTTAATTAACCAGGCCCTTGATTACCACAAAGAGCCGCCTTCTCCTCCTCCTCCCCTTTCTCCTCCTCTTCTTCCTCCTCCTCCTCTTCCTCTTTCTCCTCCTCCTCCATACAACATTATAATGAGCCATCTCCCTATTTAGATAAACAGGAGAGTCCTCTTTACCTTATCTTCTTCCTCCTTCTCCTCCTCTTCCTCCTCCTAATCTTCCTCCTCCTTATCACTGTCCTCCTAAACAACCTCTTCCGCCTAAACTTGTCCCTGTTTTCATTCATCTTCCTCTATCTTGTGTTTCTCCTCCTCCTCTTCCTTCTCCTCTTCCTTCTCTTCTTGTTTTATTCTACATTTTTCAACTTAATTTTTCCTGTTCTGCTTTTCCTCCCCGACTTCTCTTGTTCTTGTTCTTGCTCATCTTTCTCTATATTCTTCTCATCCTCCTCCTATCCCTCCTTCTCTTCTTTCCTTACCTTTCTTGTCCTATCTTCTTACAGTCCTTTTTGGTATCTAATTCATGTTTTCCTCCTGCTCTCTTTTCACCTCCACAATATACTTTTCCTCCACTCAGCATTCGTTCTGTCCTTCTTTTCTCATTAACAACCTTCTCCTCTTCTTTGTAGTCTTTTTTCTGTCCTCCTTTCTCCTTCTGAAACTCCTCTTTATCTCCACCTGTGTTTTCCTTCAGCTCTTGATCATCTTCCTTCACGCCTTACTCCTCCTCCAATTCTCATCGTCCAATTGCATCTTGTTCTCCTCCTCATCTCACCTTCCCTACCGCTACCTGCCTTCTCTTTGCCCTAATAAAGGTGAGTGTGGGGTGAGAGAGGTAATTGCTATGGCAGTTTGATGCTGAGGCGATGCTGGAGGTGTGTTCCGTCTCTCTCTCTTTCCCCTCCCCTTTAATGGAACAGTCTTACCTAGAGCAAAAGCTTCCCCGTTACCTGGACATCCTGTTAATTAAGCTGCCAGGTGTACCCCACGGCACCTGGGAGTCCCGCAGATGACATTACCACCACCACCACCACCACCACCACCACCACCACAAACAACAACAACAAGAACAATAACAACAGCAACTATGACCTCCACCTGCAACTCGCATCCACCAGAACCACTAACATCAATACCACACTTATTATCACCACCACCCTCACCACCACCACCACCACAATACCAATTTCAGTATCATCATCACAACCACCACATTAATACCACGCCTAACATCACTACCACCACCACCACCACCACCACTATCACCAACAACTACAACAACAGCAACACCATTAATGCAATACTGAACATCCTCATCACCATCACCACCACACCACCACACCGCCACAGATACCAATACTACCTCTACCACATCTAATATCACCACCATCATCACCGCCACTTCTTCCACTATCTCCCTCAACACCACCATTATCTTTTATTACCGGTATCATCATCACCACCACCAACACCAACAACAACAACAACAACAACAACCCTATCTGTATCATCGTCATCACCATTTCCACTACCACCATCTGAGCCTTATGTACCCCGACCCTCCACCATCACCACCACCATCACCATCACCATCACCAGCACACGACCCTGATATGAATGTGACAGGTATTTTTACAGTATTTTTTTTTTTTGGGGGGGGGAAGAGGGGGCGTGCGCAACATAAGCCCTTCATCACCATCAGCTGTCAACACCACCACCACCGTCATCACCAGGTTCTCGTCAACGGCACAGATTCACACTACACGTCAGCGGTGTCAGGACCAACAACAACAAAAACAACAATAACAGTGAGAAAATGTAAATATAAAAAAAGTTTGAGGTACAACAGACAAACGCGGAAAAAAACAATAGTGCAACATCACCACCACCACCACCACCACCACCACTATTCATATTTCTTTTACCACCTCCACAACTACCACCACCACCACCACCACCACCACTACCAGCACCACCATCAATTTGAGTTCTACCATCAATACTACCACCACCACCACCACCACCACCATTGCCCGTTAATAGCCCACGAGGGGACATGCGCGGCGGGAAGTCTTGGATAAGCGACCTGTCACAACCATAACCTCCTCCTCCTCCTCCTCCTCCTCCTCCTCCTTGTCATTCTCTTCCTATCTACCTTCGTCCTCCGCGCTCTACTTCTGGTCTTCCAAGTTCTCGTTCTGGTCATCGCTCTTAAGTTTTAATTCATCTTTTTTCTACTTGTTCTCCATTATTCTTTTTTATCAATTTTCAAAGTCTTTTTTCTGCTTATTGTTTTTCTCCATGTCCTCCTTCTCCTCTTTCTCCTCCTTCTCTTCATTATTCCTCCTCCTCCTCCTATTTCTCCTCTTCTTCGTTCTCTTCTTGTTTCCCATTTGTTTCTTTCTCAGATTTTTTTCCTCATTTAAACACTCTATTCCTCTCTCTTCCTCCCTTTTCAAATTTCTTTATCTCAGATCCCGGTATATTTCGTTTTATTTCTGTTCTATCTTTGCCAAAATATATCCATCTACTTTTTTAATATACTCAAATCACGGTTCTTTTTATCATCCTCCCTTTTGATCATTCCCCTTTCACAGAACCACTTTACTCCCTTGCCCAGAGATCACCGTTTCACTCACAAAATGCATGTCACCTCACCTCACCTCGCGTCACAACCCTACCTGTCCTCACCTTTGCTCAAACTCACCTTACATGCACCATATTCACACGCCTCTTTGTCGCACGCTCACTCCTCCCTCCCTCCCTCTCCATGCCGATCATTTTTCTCGCTCTGGGTCTATTTTTAAACCTCTCTACCCCTCGTCTCTTCTATCTAGTCCTCACCAACTGAACAAGTGTCAATTTTTCCTATATCCTTTACCAATATCAAGTTCAATCGACTCTCTTGTTATTCCCTTCCATTGAATTTCCATATCTACCCGAGTCCAATTTCTATTTGCTCTTGTTATCCTCTTCTTTCTATTTTCACATTCGCCTGATTCCAATTGCTACCCACTCTTTGTTTCTCCTCCTCTCCGTTTCAATATCTACTTCAGTCAGGTCTCTCTTTACCTTTGTTATTCGTTTTTTTTCTATTTCATCATTTGCCTCAGTCTAACGTCTATCCACTCCTGTTTTTCTCTTTCTTTCAATTTCCACATTCGTCTGATTCCAATTGCTATCCGCTCTTCAATCCTCTTCCTTTCCGTCTCCATATTCAGTAAGTCCAGTCTGCATTCACCCTTGTATATCCATTCCTTCCTTTTCATTTCCAAATATCCTCTGTTTCTTCCTCTCCATTCCCATGTCGACCTCAATCCAGTCTCTTTCCACTCCTGTATTTCCCTTCCTTTCTATTGCCACGTCCACCTCACTTTAATTCCTATCGATCATTTATTCTCTTCCTCTCCCTATTTACGTGTATCTCAATTCCATATTTATCAACTTTTATCATTTCCTTCTTTTCCGTTTCCATATTCCCCTCAGTTCACTCTTTTCGGTGGTGTTGACTGATCTCCGTCTTGTTGATATCCTCAGTGACCGCCAGTCTTCTGCCGGCAACATACATCCACACCACTCTGGGCTGAGGTCCTCAAGTGATTCTCTCTCTGCCTGTTCAAGCCGCTGTATAGAGAGGGGACGGAACTCTTATCCTGCCGCCTCTGGTCTCGTCTTGAGCTGTGCTACGTTATATCTGTGCTACTGTCCCGACCCCACACCAGGTGATCTTTAACCTTGTTCTATTTAGCCTCCCCACAGTGTTGGCCTAAAGGCTGTGTTGTTGCTATACTTGAAATACTGTGGTGAGGTTTAATAGCCGGTTATATCACTGTTACGTGTTTGGGGGAGTTCATTATTGATTTTTGTTACACCTTGGTGGTGATTGTGTGCACAGTGTCCTCGGTTGTCCAGATTGACTTCCGTGTATACGACTCCGCACCAGGTAAGTCAAACCTTCTCTATCATTCCTCTCCCGTGTTTATTCGTGCTCTTTTCTCAGCTGCCTGTAATGTGATTACTATTTAAGTAGTATCATTTGTGTGGAGAGGATGCTAGACGGTTAGACTCTTGTCATTTCCTTCTTTTCAATTTTCGTATCTATCTCAGTGCAATTCCAATCAACCCTTTAATTCTTCACCCTTCTATTCCTACATTCACCTCACACCAATATCTATCCACCGTTCAACTCTCCTCCCTTCCATCTCTCTCCATACCTCACCTCGAAACCCCAATCTGCCTAGTCTGTCCACTCGAAGCCTGGCCCGGATAGCCAAATGCCGCCCAATACCGACCCCCTTTCCCGCCCCCGTCCCGGCTCGTGTCATGGGGACCAATATGCTTTGCCGTGAGATCCGGGGATTAAAAAAATGTGAAAAAGGGAGATCAAATAAATGACAGAAAAATTTGAGTTGCAGGAGAGCTTACAAAAGGGAGTGTGTGTGTGTGTGTGTGTGTGTGTGTGTGTGAGAGAGAGAGAGAGAGAATCATGCCACAGAGGGGAAATTGTGTGAGACAGGCTGCCAATCTCACCATCTCCTTCTGCACTGAGGAGGAGGAGGAGGAGGAGGAGGAGGAGGAGGAGAAGGACGAGGACGAGGACAACAATTAATAAGAAATGAATTATAGAGGAAAGATATTGGAAAAGAAAATATAGACAAAAAAAAATATGCAAACAAGAAAGAGAGGAAGAAGAAAAGCGACAAAAAAAGAAAAGAATGAAAAAAAATGGGAAGACGCTGAGAGGGAAAGGAGGGAAAAAGAGAAGAAAGTAGAGGAGAAGGAAAAAGGAGATAAAAAAGAAAGGGAAACGGAGAAGGGAGAAGAAAGAGAGAATGAAGATGAAAGAGGAGAATAGAACCCGTATCTCAACCTAACCCAACCTAACCTAACCTAACCTAACCTAACCCAACCAAATCTATCCTAATCCAACTCAACCCAGCCTATCCCAACCTAACCGAACCCAACCCAACTCAACCCAGCCTATCCCAACCTAACCTAACCCATCCCAATTCAACCTAGCCTAACCTAACCTAACCTAACCTAACCGAGCCTAACCCAACCCAACTAAATCCAGCCCAACGTGACATACTTATTGCCTTTCAAATCATCCAAGGATATTGATTTCTTTTTTCTATGTTCTTCCTCTTCTTTTTCTTCTTTCTCCTCCATCTCCTTGTTTTCCTTCTCTTCTTCCTCCTTCCTTTTCCTCGTTTTCTTTTTCTCTCACTTTCTCTTCTTCCGCTTCCTCTTGCTTTCCTTCCTCCTTCACCTCCTCCTGTTTTTCTTCTTTCTCCTCCTCCTCCTCCTCGTCTTCCTGGTAATCCTACGCCTGCCGCTTCCTTCTCCCTTTCAGAATCCTTGTATTTCACTCTTTTGTTCTCTTCCCTGCCTCTACTTTCCTTCCCTTTCCTCCTCCTCAACACTTCCTGTTTCTCCTCTTTCTCCTCCTGGCAAAGTTACGCATATCTTTTTTTCCCTTCTCTTCCCTTTTCTTCTTTTCTTTCTACCTTTCATCTTCCCTTCTCTGCCTCTCCTTTTTCCTCCAGATTCATCATATATTATTTTTCTTCCCTTTTTTCCATGTCTTTTCTTTCCTCCCTTTCCCTCCTCCTATCTTTTCTTCCCTTCTCTTCTTATCTTTTTATCTTTTACTTTCCCCTCTCTGACTCTCCTTTTCCATCTGTATTTAATTTCCTCCCCTTTCCTCCGTCTATCTTCTCTTCCCTTCTCTTCTTCTCTTTCTACCTTTTACCTTCTTTCTCTGCCTCTTCTTTTCCTTCAAGATTCATCGTATATCAATTTGTCTTCCTTTCCTTTCCTTGCTCTCCTTCCCTCCCCTTCCCTCTTTACTTCTTTTTGCTTCTCTTTTTTCTCTAGTTTTTCTTTCAGATTCATCGTATTTCACTTTCCTTCCTTTCCTTCCCTTCCCTCCTCCATTTCTTCATCTTTTCCGTGTTTTTCCTCCTCAAATATCACTCTTTTTATCCTTCCCTTTCCTTCCCTCCTGCTCCATTTCTTCCTCTTTCCCTTCTTTTTCCTCCTCAAATATCACTTTCTATCCTTCCCTTCCCTGCCTCTCCTTCCCTCCCTTCCCTCCTCCTCCATTTCTTCCTCTTTCCCTTCTTTTTCCTCCTCAAATATCACTTTCTTTCCTTCCCTTCCCTGCCTCTCCTTCCCTGCCTCTCCTTCCCTCCCTTCCCTCCTCCTCCATTTCTTCCTCTTTCCCTTCTTTTTCCTCCTCAAATATCACTTTCTTTCCTTCCCTTCCCTGCCTCTCCTTCCCTCCCTTCCCTCCTCCTCCATTTCTTCCTCTTTCCCTTCTTTTTCCTCCTCAAATATCACTTTCTATCCTTCCCTTCCCTCTCCTTCCTCCCTTCTCCTCCTCCATTTCTTCCTCTTTCCCTTCTTTTTCCTCCTCAAATATCACTTTCTTTCCTTCCCTTCCCTGCCTCCCCTTCCCTCCCTTCCCTCCTCCTCCATTTCTTCCTCTTCCCTCCCTTCCCTCCTCCTCCATTTCTTCCTCTTTCCCTTCTTTTTCCTCCTCAAATATCACTTTCTATCCTTCCCTTCCCTGCCTCTCCTTCCCTCCAAACAGCCAGTTCATACCTGTCACCTGGCTCCTTTCACACCTGTCCTGTCGCTAACTCTTGTCACCTCACCTGGAACATGGGCGCAAAGGGACTCTCGGGTTTGTGAGCCTAAAAGAGTAGTACTGGAATGCTTCAGCTGAGAGAGGGAGAGGGAGAGGGAGAGAGAGAGGGTGTCTTGTTTCGGTCGAGAGTGTTGCTTGTTGCTGTTATTTATTTTTTTAGTGTGTGTGTGTGTGTGTGTGTGTGTGTGTGTTTTTGGTTTCGTGTGTTTTTTCCTTTTCTTCTTTTCCTCCTCTTCTTCTTCTTTTCTCTTTCACCATTTTCTCCTCTTCAAGGTTCTCATTTATCTAGTCGTTCTCTTTTTATCTCTCTCCTGTTTTAAATTTCTTCTTCCTTGTTTCTTTTCCTTCTTCCTTCTCTGTAATGATAATCTCTTTATTTACATTTTTATTCTTTCTCCTCCTTCTTTTCCTCCTCCTACTCTTCCTTGCTTCGTTTCCTTCTTCCTTTTCTGTAATGATAATCTCTTTCTTTACTTTCTATTCTTTCTCCTCCTTCTTTTCCTCCTCCTACTCTTCCTTGCTTCGTTTCCTTCTTCCTTTTCTGAAATGATACGCTCTTTCTTTACTTTCTTATTGTTTCTCCTCCTCCTCCTCCTCCTACTCTTCCTTGCTCTTTCAATACGTCACTATCTTTTGCTCCTTATCTACTTATCTCTCTACCTTTTCCTTTCCCTTTGTTTTTCATCCCTCTACTACATTCTGCTACTCCTTCTTTTCCCTTACTTTTTTCCTTCTCTTCCTTTCTTTTTCTATTCCTCCGCTTACCTTTTAACCCTTCCCCTTTCTTCCTTTTTATTCTTTCCCTTCTTCTCCTTCTTCTACTCCCTCCCATTCACCATCAACTCCATCTCTATCCCTCAACTTGCCTTCCACTCCTTTCCTTCCTTTCCACTCCTCCTCCTCTTACCGTTTTACCCTTCATCTTCCATCCTCTCTATTCCTTCTTTTCTTTGCCTTCCTCTTTTGCTTCCACTCCCTCCCCTACACCATCAACTCATTCCCCATCTTTCCATTTCTTCCCTTCCTTTCCACTACTCCCCCTTACCTCTTGACCAATCTCTCTCTCTCTCTCTCTCTCTCTCTCTCTCTCTCTCTCTCTCTCTCTCTCTCTCTCTCTCTCTCTCTCTCTCTCTCTCTCTCTCTCTCTCTCTCTCTCTCTCTCTCTCTCTCGTCAGTCCAATGCTTTCGTTCCTAGTGAAGTGAGGTGAAGGAACGATCGAGTCTGTCGCTGAAAAGTCTCGTCTGCAGTGGAGCCTAACAATCTTTGATCAATTAAGTTACTCTTGTTCCTTCCGTCACGCTCACGCAATGCATATCCAAAGGTGAGATTGAGGTTTGTTGGTGTTAAGGATTGTTGACCTTTTTAGTGTATCTGCTGCTGTTATTTCTTTTTTTTTCTTTCTTTTTTAACTTATTACGTATCTCCTGCTGTGTTATTTTTTCTTTCGTTTTCTTTTTTTTCTTGTTTCTTACTTTCTTATTTTCTTTCTCTCTCACAGCTTCGTTTTCTTTACTGGTTCACCTTAAGTCTAATTCTTTGTAATACTGTTTCTCTCTCTCCTCTCATCCTTTCTTTCTTTCTCTGGTTTTTCTTCCTCTCTCTCTCTCTATCTCTCTCTCTCTCTCTCTCTCTCTCTCTCTCTCTCTCTCTCTCTCTCTCTCTCTCTCTCTCTCTCTCTCTCTCTCTCTCTCTCTCTTTCCTATTACCTCTACCCTGTATTATATTACCCAACAGAGTATCATCACACACAGGACTTAACCAGCTGCCTACACGTCCTTCTCCGGCTCCTCGTTTTCGGTCTGTTTACTTTAGTCAGCCGTAGAAAGAAGACGGTGGGAGGGGGTGGGGGGGGGGGACGGGACGCTCTACACACCCCCGAGTTTTACATCGACTATTAGGGATTGAATCTATATGCTCGTAATTTACCTTCACTTTATGTCCTTTATTATTTTCCTTCAGTTACCCATAAAAAAGAGAACGGGGTTATTTATTCATGTGAGTTTGGCGTTGATGTAATTAGTAAGAGGTTGTGTGTGATGGGAGAATGATATGACGGAATTGGAATGGTTTGTCTCTATCTGTCTGTCTGTGTTTAATCAATATCTTTCTCCTAGACAGTAAACAACCACGAACCCTCCTTTCCTCTCCTTCCCTCCTCCTCACCTGTTCCCCTTTATCAACACCATCATTACCACACTCATCACCAAACGCTCCAACACACTCACCACACCTATCACACCCACACACCTCCATAAACGGTCACAACAACCACCATCATAACCACCACCATCATCATTACTCCCATCACCATACATACCCCATACATACCCCCTTAACACCCATACACCATCCCCCCCCCCCACACACACACACACACACGCACACACAACAGCCCGTCACACTCCGTCGAATACAGAAGGAGGGAGATAAAGAAGAGGGGAAATTCGTGTCTCGACTTCCCTTTTTCTCCCGCGGCGTGGCTCCGAGGCGTGACACGAGGACCCGACGCAAAGGAGGACTACAGTTATTTATATGGAGCAAGGACAGAACCACCAGACTGTGTAGATGAAGTAGGGGAAGGAGGAGGAGGAGGAGGAGGAGGAGAGGCGGAGGGTTTTGGGGTAGGGAAAAGGAGGAGGGGGAGAGGCGGAGGTTTTTGGAGTAGGGAAAAGGAGGAGGAGGAGAGACGGAGGGTTTTGGAGTACACAAAGGAACACAAAGGAAGAACAAACAACAGCAGACCTAGGGAACAACAGAGTAGGGAAAAGGAGGAGGAGAAATAGAGACGGAGGGTTTTGGAGTATGGGAAGGGAGGAGAAAGAAGGAGGAGAAGGGCAGAGGGAGGGTTTAGGAGTAGGGAAAGGGAGTTAGTTGGAGGAGGAGAGAAGGAGGGTTTGGAATAGGGAAAGGGAGGAGGAGGATAGGGAGAGGGTTTGGGGGTATGGGAAGGGAGGAGAAAGAAGGAGGAGGAGGGCAGAGGGAGGGTTATGAAGTAGGGGAAAGGGGGGAGGAGGAGGAGGAGAGGGACAGGTTTTGGATTATGTTCTTATTGCTTTGTTGTGTTGTATGTTGCTGCCTGTCTGGTTCATCAATTTTTATTTCCTTTCTTCTCTCTCTCTTTCTCTTTGGTGAGGATGATAAGGGTTTGAAGAGCATGCTTGTAGGTTCATTTTAAAAGGGATTGGATTCTAAGTTAGTGCTGGATGTGGTGTTGATGTGGGATTTGGTATTCTGTTCGTATTGCTAGTCATTACTGCTACTTCTGCTACTACTACTACTACTACTGCTACTACTACTACTACTACTATTACAACAACGATATCTACCACACAAACACTCTTCTTTCTCCTTTTCATACTCGACTTCTTTCTCTTCTTCCTCTTTCTCCTTTTCCTGATCGTTCTCTTTCATTTCTTTCTCTGCCATCACTTTCTTCTTCCTCCTTTTTATACCCTAGTTATTTGTCTTCTGCCTCTTTCTCCTTTTATTAATCGTCCTCTTTCATACCTTTCTCTTTATTTCTTTCTCTTCTCCCTCTTTCTTCTCCTCCTAATCGTTTTCTTTCATCTCTTTCTTTACTACTACTTTCTTCTTCCTCCTTTTTACACTTCAGTTCTTTCATTTTCCCTCTTTTTTCTTGTCATAATCGTTCTCTTTCTTCTTAGTTCCTTCTCTTCTCTCCCTTTCTCTTTTCTTAATCGTTCTCCTTCATCCCTTTCTTTACCACTACTTTTCTCGTCCTCCTTTTTATAGCTTTTCTCTTCTTCCTTTTTATAGCTTTTCTCTTCTTCCTATTTCTCTATTTCCAAATCGTTATCTTTCAACTCTATGTCTTTAGTTCTTTCTCCTTTTTCCTCTTTTTCCTGACCGTTCTTTTACATCTCTCTCTCTCCCACTACTAACAAGAGAAAAACATAAATTCCACAAGTCGAACCTATTCCCTTTTTTAACCCTCGGCACCAAACAGCAATAAACAAGTAAGGGAACAACGACCAGAAAAAGAAAGCATCCAACCCAATATATTCCCTCCCTTCCAGCACGCATAAGGCACTGAATAGCCCTTGCGTGGTGGCCAATGCTAAATTCCGAACAACATGTATATACGATTTTGTTATTGTCAAAAGGTGGAGAGAGAGGGAGGGGAGGGAGCGAGAGAGGGGAAGGGAGGGAGGGTAAGGAAAGGAAGGGAGGAGGAGAGGATAAGAGGGATAAAAGAAGGGATAGGAGGGGAGAAGAAGGCTTAAAAGATAGATAGATAGATAGATAGATAGAGAAAAGGTGGGGGATGAAAACGATGGAAAAAGGCATGGAGAAGAAAAAAAGAGAAGAGAACAGAAGAGAAGAAAATAAGAAAATGGGGAATGAAAACGATGGAAAGAGGAAAGAAAAGAGAAAAAGAAGACAATAGAAGAGAAGAAAATAAGAAAATGGGGATGAAAACGATGGAAAGAGGAAAGAAAAGAGAAAAAAGACAACAGAAGAGAACAGAAAAGAAAAGAAGAGCATGGGGGAATAAAGACGATGGAATGAGGAAAGAGAAGAAGAAAAAGAAGAAGAGGGGGAGTAAGAGAGAAGAGTGAGGAATGAGAAAAGGGGTGAGAAGGATGGAAATCAAGAGAAATGAGTAAGAGGAAGAGAAATGGGTAAAAGAGAAGCAGAAAGAGATTGTAAAAATAGGAACGAAAAATGGGAGAGGGAGGAGAGTGCAAAGAAGAGGAACACGAACCTAAGAAAAAGAGAAAAGAAGGGAAAGAAAGAATGAAACCAGAGAAATGGAAATACTGACGAAGGAAAGAAGAGGGAAGAGGAGAGAAGAGGGGATGAATAAGAGCTCAAGAGGCGGATAGAAGAAGGGGAAAGAAAAATAAAGAAATGTATTGGGAAGAATGGGAATAAAGGAAGGGGAGGAGAGAAAAAGATAGGGAGGGACGTGAGCTTTAGAAGACAGAAGGAGGGGACAGAAAAGAGAAAAAGGGGATAAAAAAGAAGAAAAAGAGGGAACAGAATAGAAGAAAGAGGATACAGAAAAGAGGAGAGAATGTGAGGATAGAAAAGAAGAGAAACAGAGAACAAAAACAAGAGAGAAAGAGAAGAGGAAAGACGAAGAAAAGAGCTTAGGAAGAAAAAGAGGACGGGGGCAGGAAAGAAGAGAAGTGCCATGAAGCAAGGAAAATAGAGGAGATATGAAAGAAGAAGAAAGAAGGGAAGGAAAGCAAAGAGGAAGAAAAGATAAGGAAGAGGAAAAGCAAAGAAAGAAAGCTCGGGAGAGAAGAAAACAAGACCTTAGGAAAGAAGAAAGAGCTGAGGAAGAAAGAGAAACAAGACACGAGAGAATAGAGAAAGAAGGAATAGGAAGAAGAGAAAGTGTATAAGGAAAGATGAAAGAGAGGAAAAGAAAGAGAAGGACGGGATAGGAAAAAGAGAAAAACAAGAAACAGAGAAAAAACACAAGAATTAATGAAAGAAGAGAAACACAGCTCAAGAGATAAAACAGCGAAAGAGGAAGAGAAAGGAAGAGAGAAAGAGGAAACAGAAAAAAGAGGAAACAGGGAGGAAGAAAGGAGAAAGTAACAAAAAGAAGAGACGAGAAAGAGAAAGCGAGGACAGGAAAGACGAAAGAAAGAACCAATAAAAGAAGAGAAAAGGTGAAAACAGAAAAGATATAAGAAAGAAGGAGAGAAGGGAAGAAGAAGAGAAAGGAAGAAGATGAAGGAAAGAAAAGAGAGAGAAAGACGAGACCGGAAAAACGAGAGAGAGAGAGTCCAGGAGCGAAGGGAGAAAGAGGTTGATGAAAGAAGAGAAAGAAGGACACGAAAGACAGCGAAAGAGAGAGAAGAGAAAGAGAAGGGGAAGAAGAGAAAAAGGAAAGAAGAGAAAGAGTGGAAGGAAAGACGAAAGTGAGGACAGGACAGAAGAGAAAAAGAGGGAGCAGAAAGGAAGAGAAACAAAGGACAGGAAAGAAGGGAGAAAAACAAGAAAAGAGGAAAAACAGCCAGGAAACGAAGGAGAGAGAGAGAGAGAGAGAGAGAGAGAGAGAGAGAGAGAGACCACAAAAGAAGAAAAAGGACACGAAAGACAGCGAAAGAGAGAGAGAGACGGAGAGAAAGAGAGAAGGCGAGGCGGAGAGTGAGGGGAGGGAAATCCGTGTGTGTCGCCGGACGGAAGTCACAAATAGAAGTGAAATAGTGGCCCTCAGCTCCCTGGTGTGTCTCGCCGCTCGTCCCGCCTCCCTTGCCCCTTCACCCCAAGCCTCGGCAAAGCGGGGCAGCAAACAACGAGAGAGGGAGAGGCGTCTAACACGTTTACCGCAGCCATATTAGCGTGCTGTTCCGTCCTGGTCAGACCTTACACCCAAAAGTAATAGTGTTGTGAGGTGGATATTTTTTTGTTTTCTGCTTTTTTTTTTTTTTTTTTTGGTTGGGTTCAAAAGTGAGAGTGTTGAGTGTTGTGTTGTGTGGTTTGTTTCGTTTTCTCTTTTCTGTTCTTTGGTTTCCTGTTGTTTCTTTTAGTTATTTTTTTTCTTCTTCTTTTCGGTGTTTTTTGATTTCTTGTTTTTTCTTCGAGTTTCTTTTTTCTTCTCTTTTTTTTTTTTGTCCTCTGATTTGTTGTTTTTCCTCTAGTTACTTTTTTTGATCTTTTTTTTGCATTTTTGATTTCTTGTTCTTTTCTTTGCTTGAATGTTTTTAGGGATTGGTTTTGCTGCTGTTGATTTCTTATTGTTTATATTATCATTATTATTATCATCATTATTATTATTATTATTATTATTATTATTATTATTATTATTATCATTAACATTGCAATCATTACTATCACTATTATTACTACTTTAACTTCTTGTACTTTGTTTCGTCTACTATTACTACTACAACAATTAAAACTACACCTACTCCTACCATTACCACTACCATTAATATTTCCTTAAGAGATGAGTAGATGATGGGATGGTAGAAAGAGGCTGTAAAAATGGAACTGGTGAATAAAAAGGATAACAATAGACCCAGTAGTAGTTAGACAGTAGACAGTAGACAGTATATATAGACAGGAAGTTAAGGGGAGAGACCCGGATTGAGAAAGTGGATAGGGTAAGGCCTCTGAGTGGAAACCGATAAACAGGGAACGGGATAGGGGTGAGATTTCTGGGTAACCGAGCGTCCAAACTCAATCCCTCTTGTATATGGGTTTTAAAAGGGTTCCAAATCTCTTTATAACATCTACTACGCCGCTAAATAAGCTCTCCCGTCCCTTGAGCTCAGTAGGAAGAATATCACTAAGCCAAATTCTGTTTCATACAAGCATTCCACGAACCATTTTTTTGTTTTTACTGCAAAGGAGAAATATAGTTTAGGATTGAAGAAACAGGAGAGAGAAAAGAAGGGAAGAGAAGAGAGAAGAGAGAGAGAAGGAAAGGCGACGAGTGAGGGAAAGGAGGGAAAGAGAAAGAGGAAAGAAGAGAAAATGTGGAAATACAAAACAAAACAAAAAACACTAATCACCTCAGGAAAGAAGAAACAGGGGAGAGGAAAGAAGAGAAGAGGAAGAAAGAGAGAAGAAAGAGAGAGAGAGAGAGAGAGAGAGAGAGAGAGAGAGAGAGAGAGAGAGAGAGAGAGAGAGAGAGAGAGAGAGAGAGAAGGAAAGGTGAAGAGTGAGTGAAGGGAATGAAGAGAAAGAGGAAAGAAGAAAGAAAGAGAGAAAGGACAAAACAAAAGAAGAAAAAAAACATTAAACCATGCTCCCACATAAAAAAAAAGTATTAAATTTCTCTTCCGGTACTTATACGATGCGGATAGGCTGAAAGAAAGTAAAGGGAAGTGAGATATGACGAATTCCACGAAGGCAGGCATCAAACGGTCTGGAAGCGGCCGTTTTCCTTCCTCTTCT
Organism: Eriocheir sinensis; assembly: GCF_024679095.1. Taxonomy (NCBI): domain Eukaryota; kingdom Metazoa; phylum Arthropoda; class Malacostraca; order Decapoda; family Varunidae; genus Eriocheir; species Eriocheir sinensis. The sequence continues at coordinate 19,884,671 of NC_066519.1, forward strand.
GAGTAGGTAATTTGGGTCACTTCTCGCTAAGGCAAAACTTCAAATACGTCATTGTAGAGAGGCCGAAAAAAGTAATTGGATGCGAGATATAAAGACTTTTAGAATATGGAGTAGAGAAGAGAGGATATAATCATAAAAATAGAAAACATTAGAAAACAATAGAAAAACAATAAAAAAACGATAACAATAGAAAACATAATCACGGTAAAAAAATAAACTCTGCAACATGAAAGAGAAAACGAATCAATTTTTTAGAAGCTGCCATTTAGGGGGAGTTGTTAATAGGTGACATTTCTTGGTAAGGGAAAACTTGGAATATGGATTTTTTTTGTGTGTATTGGTAGAGAAAGGCGGTTCATTATACGTCTTAATATTATACTATGTTATAAAGTGTTTCATGTTCCTTGGTTTCTCTGCACAAGACTCGTTTCTCTTTTATATTTCACAAGTAACACACGAATCAAAGAAACACACACACACACACACACACACACACAGGCTCCACACACCCTACACACATTTCCTCTCTGTGTCGAGTTTTTTACTTTAATTTCGCTTTACCCAGAAACACCACCACCACCACCACCACCACCGCAGCCGCCACAAAGTCATTCCTCGCCTTGGTAAACCACGGCCAAAGGAAACGTGAGAGTAGAGAAAGTGAAAAGGTAAGAGGGAACGCGACTGAGGGAGGGAAAAAGGGGAATTGCCGGCGCCCAGATGAAAACGTAGGAAAATAATGAGGTTGATAATGGTAGTGTTAATAATGGTACTACTACTACTATTTCTACTACTACTACTACTACTACCACCACCACTACTACTATTACTTCTACTACTACTACTACTACTATCACTACAGAGAATAATCATAATAATAGTCATAATAATAAGAAAAAGTACAAGAACGCAATAAAAGTAGAATAATAATTAGAAAAAGACTAAGAAAAAGGAGAATAATAAGAAGAAAGACGAAGAAGGAAATATGTAATAAAAAAGAAAAGGAAAAAGGAAAATAATAAGAAAGAAGAAGAAAGAAATAAGAAATAAAAAAAAGAAAAAGAAAAAGGAAAATAATAAGAAAGACGAAGAAAGAAATAAGAAATAAAAAAAAGAAAGAAGACAGATAAAGGAAGAAA
>NC_066519.1:19890809-19893309 GCF_024679095.1 Eriocheir sinensis
ATAAAAAAAACACCATTAGTACTATCACCATCATTACCCCTTTCCCTCAGCACCCCCCCCCCCCACACACACACACCATTATCGTCATCATCATTAGCTGAGCCTGATTACCATGACACGCACACACACACACACACACACACACACACACACACACACACACACACGTTAGTAGCTAAATGAAAGGACATATTTAGTTTATTGCATTCTCTCTCTCTCTCTCTCTCTCTCTCTCTCTCTCTCTCTCTCTCTCTCTCTCTCTCTCTCTCTCTCTCTCTCTCTCTCTCTCTCTCTCTCTCTCTCTCTCATGTAGTTAACTTTCTCTGTATCTGATAAAGGAAATAAAATCACAAAAATAATTTCCACTTTAAACTATTTCTTCATTTTTTTTCTTCAGTAGAGGCACAAAATACAACTCGGCAAATCCTGTCAGTTATTCTTTTTTCTTCATGTATTTTCTTGCTTTGTCTCTCGCCTTCATTTTCTTCTTTTCAGCATATTTTTTGGCAATCAGGGAGAGAAAAATAATGCAGTTCATGGTTGACAAAGTTTAATGAGTTTTTTTTATTCAAGTAATGTGTGTTTGTGCTTGTGTGTGTGTGTGTGTGTGTGTGTGTGTGTGTGTGTGTGTGTGTGTGTGTGACAGCTACGTGGGACTGCCTGACACACACACACACACACACACACAGGTAAGTACAGCGCATTACCTCGAAGCCGATTACAGGTTGAGGAATGTCAGGTACTTTGCGGAATATTACTTGTTTTTATCTATTGATTTATTCACTCTCTCTCTCTCTCTCTCTCTCTCTCTCTCTCTCTCTCTCTCTCTCTCTCTCTCTCTCTCTCTCTCTCTCTCTCTCTCTCTCTCTCTCTCTCTCTCTCTCTCTCTCTCTCTCTCTCTCTCTCTCTCCATTACAGCAAAACGGACCACCCAAGTCTTCCCTTCGACTTCATTTCCTTTCCCTTCCTTTTGCAATCACGGTTCCCTTCTCTCTCTCTCTCTCTCTCTCTCTCTCTCTCTCTCTCTCTCTCTCTCTCTCTCTCTCTCTCTCTCTCTCTCTCTCTCTCTCTCTCTCTCTCTCTCTCTCCAGAATGTCGTTTATTTTTCCCTACTTCCATTTCTTCCACTCACGAATTTTACTTTTTGTTTGTTTCCTTTTTTCATTCCTAATTCTTCTACTCTTCTTTTTCTTAGTCTCCTTTTTCTTTTCGCTCCTATTCTACAATGCCTCACTTTTCCTTTCATTTCCTTTCTCTCACTAAATCTCTTTCTTTCCTTTTACGAATATCTTTTTCACATTTCCAAATCCATTCTTTTTCTTTTTTTCCCACTTTCTTCCTCTTCTTTCCCTTCCCTTCCTCTACTTTCCCTTTCCTTCCCTTCCCTTCCCTTCACTTTCCTTTACTGAATTTGTGTCACCCTTCACCTTGCCTTTCTTTCCCTTCTCGAATTACCGCTCTACAATCCACTTACCTGCCTATTTACGTTCACACTTCTCTACGTCTTTATTATATTTCCTTTCTCTCATTATTTCATTTCCCTTCCCTTTACCTTGCCTATCTATACCGTTCCTATCTCTGTCTTCACCTTTTCTCTATCTCCTCTCTCCTCCCTTCCCTTCCCTTAACTTCCCATCCCTACCTTCTCTTATTAAATTTCATACACTTTTTAACTTCCCCTTTGCTTTTCTTCTCGCATTACTACTTTCCATCCCTTTTCTTCTCTTCTTTTCTTCTCTTTCTCTTCCCTCCCCTTCCCTTTCCATTCCTTCTATTTAATTTGTCTCACCTTTCAACTCACCCTTTCTTCTCTTTTTGAATTACCCCTTTCCAGTCTTTCCCATTCTTTTCCCCTTCCATCCCGTCTCTCGCCTGTGCTACACCCGTGCCTCCTCCCTCCTTACCTGCCCTCATAACACCTCTCACCTGCGCCAATATGTACCTGGATGAGAGTCTTCAAACGGGGCCTTCGGGAGACACAGACGCACGGTTTTAAGCGTCGAGAGGATGTTAGTCGTTGTTCAAGTCGTTGTGTTGTATCTCGAGTGTCGTCAACGGAGAAGAAAAGTAGTATTAGTCGTATAAGTGGAAGGAGGAGGAGGAGGAAGAGGAAGAAGAGGAGGAGGGGTGGTAGGAGGATGAGGAAAAGAGAAAGGAGTCGAGATGGAAGAAGAAAAGTGCGAGGTGTGGGGAAGGGAAGGAGAAGGGGAGGAAGGAAAAAAATGTAGAAGGAGATGAAGGGACTGGTGTCGGAGAAAAGAAAGAAGAGAAAAGGAGGAGAAGGCAGAGGAGGGGGAGAAGGTGAAAGGAGTGGAGAAAGAGACGAAATTGCAGGAGTTGTAGGAAATTGAGTGTTTGGTGGAGGAGATGGAAGAGGAAGAGGAGTAGGAGGGGAAGGATGAATAGAAAAAAAGGTGAATAAAAAGATGAGAAGAACGGGAAGGAAAAAGAATGGAAAGGAAATAAAGAGAAAGGATTTGTTAGTAGAGGAGGAGAAAGG